>NW_024032202.1:0-11437 GCF_002237135.1 Teleopsis dalmanni | reverse complement strand
TTTTAAACAGCAAAAAACACAAGGGCAAAAAAAGATTTAATGAAATAAGTGTTATTTAACACTTACTTTGTGCTCAATGGTCGTTTGTAGATTCTTATCCAAATGCACCTTTATAATTTGGGTGCCATCCAATTTGCCACAAATACATTTGCCTACGATCTCTGCTGGAAACACTAAATCTTCTAAAATAAAATACACAGCAGTTAAACTACGCGAACGGATTATTGCACCGTCTTGTTTTTACGAAAACTTTGTAGTTACTCGTTCACTATCTAAGTCTTTACGGTGCTGATATAAGTGTTCCTCTTCAAGTGGTCCTTGCAAACCCTTATGAAATATTTTTCTCATCCACCAGTAACTCCATCTCGAAAATATATTAGCGGTTGAGTAGGGATTCCTTGAGCGTTCAATTTTTCTTCTAGTCCGATTCATGTTAAATTTCTTTATTTACAGTTACGTTTGATTATGATAAACCAAAAATGTAGTAATAAATTCGAAGTCAACCCCATGAAGATAACCGACACGAGCACCACTCAATATGGTAAATGCAACAAAAAATTTTTAAATCGTGAATAACAGTAAATAGCAATGCAAAAAATTTACAATATTTTTTCAATGTTACAACAAAACTTTATAGACAATGTACGGTAATTACGCGTACTCGTTCTCGTATTCGTACAACAGAAAATAAATTATTATTTTCAAATAATTATTATTATTTTATTTTCAAATAATTCCTTATGCAAATCATGCAAATTTGTTATATTATTCTGTTTAATGAATTATTATTATTTAGACATATTGAATTAAGAGAATGTTTTTATTTAATTTGTATGTTTCGTATTTTTTTTCATAGTAATGAAAAATTTTTATTGTGATCAGAATAAAAAAAACACTAAACAAAAACTAATGTTATACAAAATAGATAATAAAAAAAATAATTACTAAAGCTTTTACGCACGTGTGCAAATGTAAACAAAAGAAACTTTTTATAGATGTTAATGATTGGGTTTAATAAAACTAAAAACTTTTTTTAAATGTAATATGCTCTTTAAACATTCTGCACATATATAAGTATTTTGAGAAATGTGACAACATTGCATTTATGATGAAATCCATCAAATTATGTTTGTGTATGTTTATGAGAGAACAAATAGTAGAATGAATAAAAATTAAGCAAGAAAATATATTTTCTACAGTATAAGATAAATACATACGTAGAAACACACATATATATGATACATATGCATACAGAGAAAAATCACGGAAAAGTAAAGTTTCGGAAAGTAAATTTATAGAAGACAAAAAAAAACAAAAAAAAAACATTTAAAAATATTAGCTACAAAAAAAATAAATTTAAAAGCGACGACAAAAAATTAAATTATATTTAATAATCAAAACTAAGTTTTGTTTTATATTACGCGTACCTTATCTAAAAGTTGCAGAAAGTAATTTGGCTCCAGCCAGCAGCTTCAGCAAAAATTCACTCAAGTTGAGACGAAGAAGACGTAATAGCGCTGACGATTTACGAAGAAGACAACAAAAGCGAGGAACAGTTAAAACCTCATAAAAAAACAATATGAAAAACCGACAATATATAATCGAACGTACGAACGAAAGACAAGACGTCAAGCTTTCTTTAGCTATTTTACTTGAGTTTATTTCTTTTAAATATTTTTTGCATTTACTTATTTATTAAATTTTTTTTAAATTCTGTTTTTAATAAACTTAGGAAAGTTAAAAATTTACCGAAACGTCTTGTTAAACACTTTAACGACGACGACGACGACGACGACGACGACATGGAATCAACCAGGCAAAATTTGTAGCAGATGTTTACTTGTTTCTCCTTTACTTGCTTTTATTTTTTATATTTTTTGCTTTTTCTTAATACAACAATATTTTAACTTTATAATTTTTTAAATAAGATTCGACTTTTCGAACAAAAAAAAATTCCAGCACACGTTCACAATCGTAGCAAGTTAGAGGCAGACTGAAATATACGACTGCTTGTATCGGAGCAGAAGAGAAATATGAAATTTTTTTTTGCACTACCGACAATAGAATTTAATGCGCTCTCATCGCTCTTTACACAGAATCTACACAATTTCACGCCCAACCAACCAACTAACCAACCACCTTATATGATTAATAATTTTGACCTTGGGCATTGAAAAATATATGCCGGTAGATTAAATGTAAAACTCTTTACGACAAAGATTTTATTTACAAACATATATACATACATGTGAACATATGTATATAAGCATACATATGTTTACTTGTGTATAAAGAAAGGTGATAAATTTTTGAAGATTATAAGCAAATATACATAAAAATATAAATTTGGAATATAAGAAAGATAAAATTTGATAAACTCCATCTCGAAAATATATTAGCGGTTGAGTAGGGATTCTTTGCGCGTTCAATTTTTCTTCTAGTCCGATTCATGTTTAAATTTCTTTATTTACAGTTACGTTTGATATGATAAACCAAAAAATGTTAGTAATAAATTCGAAGTTCAGAAATGAAGATAACCGACACGAGCACCACTCAATATGCGTAATGCAACAAAATTTTTTAAATCGTGATAACAGTAAATAGCAATGCAAAAATTTACAATTTTTTTCAATGTTACAACAAACTTTATAGACAATTACGTATTATGCGTACTCGTTCTCGTATTCGTACAACAGAAATTATTTTCAAATAATTCCTTATCCTTATGCAAATCATGCAAAATTGTTATATTATTCTGTTTAATGAATTATTATTATTAAGACATATTGAATTAATTGCTGCAAGTTAATTGCTACACTCATTAAATTTGATGAATGTTACCAATATATGAATAAGCTACAATTCAGTTTGAGCAATGAAGCGTAAACGAAACATTGGACCACTAATTTTAAACAGCAAAAAACACAAGTGCAAAAAAAGATTTAATGAAATAAGTGTTATTTAACACTTACTTTGTGCTCAATGGTCGTTTGTAGATTCTTATCCAAATGCACCTTTATAATTTGGGTGCCATCAAATTTGGCACGAATACGTTTGCCTACGATCTCTGCTGGAAACACTAAATCTTCTAAAATAAAATACACAGCAGTTAAACTACGCGAACGGATTATTGCACCGTCTTGTTTTTACGAAAACTTTGTAGTTACTCGTTCACTATCTAAGTCTTTACGGTGCTGATATAACTCTTCCTCTTCAAGTGGTCCTTGCAAACCCTTATGAAATATTTTTCTCATCCACCAGAAACTCCATCTCGAAAATATATTACCGGTTGAGTAGGGATTCTTTGGGCGTTCAATTTTTCTTCTAGTCCGATTCATGTTAAATTTCTTTATTTACAGTTACGTTTGGTTATGATAAACCAAAAATGTAGTAATAAATTCGAAGTTCAAGAAATGAAGATAACCGACACGAGCACCACTCAATATGGTGAATGCAACAAAAATTTTTTAAATCGTGAATAACAGTAAATAGCAATGCAAAAAATTTACAATATTTTTTCAATGTTACAACAAAACTTTATAGACAATGTACGGTAATTATGCGTACTCGTTCTCGTATTCGTACAACAGAAATTATTTTCAAATAATTCCTTATCCTTATGCAAATCATGCAAAATTGTTATATTATTCTGTTTAATGAATTATTATTATTTAGACATATTGAATTAATTGCTGCAAGTTAATTGCTACACTCATTAAATTTGATGAATGTTACCAATATATGAATAAGCTACAATTCAGTTTGAGCAATGAAGCGTAAACGAAACATTGGACCACTAATTTTAAACAGCAAAAAACACAAGCGCAAAAAAAGATTTAATGAAATAAGTGTTATTTAACACTTACTTTGTGCTCAATGGTCGTTTGTAGATTCTTATCCAAATGCACCTTTATAATTTGGGTGCCATCCAATTTGGCACGAATACGTTTGCCTACGATCTCTGCTGGAAATACTAAATCTTCTAAAATAAAATACACAGCAGTTAAACTACGCGAACGGATTATTGCACCGTCTTGTTTTTACGAAAACTTTGTAGTTACTCGTTCACTATCTAAGTCTTTACGGTGCTGATATAAGCCTTTCTCTTCAAGTGGTCCTTGCAAACCCTTATGAAATTTTTTCTCATCCACCAGAAACTCCATCTCGAAAATATATTAGCGGTTGAGTAGGGATTCTTTGGGCGTTCAATTTTTCTTCTAGTCCGATTGATGTTAAATTTCTTTATTTACAGTTACGTTTGATTATGATAAACCAAAAATGTAGTAATAAATTCGAAGTTCAAGAAATGAAGATAACCGACACGAGCACCACTCAAATATGGTAAATGCAACAAAAATTTCTTAAATCGTGAATAACAGTAAATAGCAATGCAAAAAATTTACAATATTTTTTCAATGTTACAACAAAACTTTATAGACAATGTACGGTAATTATGCGTACTCGTTCTCGTATTCGTACAACAGAAATTATTTTCAAATAATTCCTTATCCTTATGCAAATCATGCAAAATTGTTATATTATTCTGTTTAATGAATTATTATTATTAAGACATATTGAATTAATTGCTGCAAGTTAATTGCTACACTCATTAAATTTGATGAATGTTACCAATATATGAATAAGCTACAATTCAGTTTGAGCAATGAAGCGTAAACGAAACATTGGACCACTAATTTTAAACAGCAAAAAACACAAGCGCAAAAAAAGATTTAATGAAATAAGTGTTATTTAACACTTACTTTGTGCTCAATGGTCGTTTGTAGATTCTTATCCAAATGCACCTTTATATATAATTTGGGTGCCATCCAATTTGGCACGAATACGTTTGCCTACGATCTCTGCTGAAAACACTAAATCTTCTAAAATAAAATACACAGCAGTTAAACTACGCGAACGGATTATTGCACCGTCTTGTTTTTACGAAAACTTTGTAGTTACTCGTTCACTATCTAAGTCTTTACGGTGCTGATATAACTCTTCCTCTTCAAGTGGTCCTTGCAAACCCTTATGAAATATATTTCTCATCCACCAGAAACTCCATCTCGAAAATATATTAGCGGTTGAGTAGGGATTCTTTGGGCGTTCAATTTTTCTTCTAGTCCGATTCATGTTAAATTTCTTTATTTACAGTTACGTTTGGTTATGATAAACCAAAAATGTAGTAATAAATTCGAAGTTCAAGAAATGAAGATAACCGACACGAGCACCACTCAATATGGTAAATGCAACAAAAATTTTTTAAATCGTGAATAACAGTAAATAGCAATGCAAAAAATTTACAATATTTTTTCAATGTTACAACAAAACTTTATAGACAATGTACGGTAATTATGCGTACTCGTTCTCGTATTCGTACAACAGAAATTATTTTCAAATAATTCCTTATCCTTATGCAAATCATGCAAAATTGTTATATTATTCTGTTTAATGAATTATTATTATTAAGACATATTGAATTAATTGCTGCAAGTTAATTGCTACACTCATTAAATTTGATGAATGTTACCAATATATGAATAAGCTACAATTCAGTTTGAGCAATGAAGCGTAAACGAAACATTGGACCACTAATTTTAAACAGCAAAAAACACAAGCGCAAAAAAAGATTTAATGAAATAAGTGTTATTTAACACTTACTTTGTGCTCAATGGTCGTTTGTAGATTCTTATCCAAATGCACCTTTATATATAATTTGGGTGCCATCCAATTTGGCACGAATACGTTTGCCTACGATCTCTGCTGGAAACACTAAATCTTCTAAAATAAAATACACAGCAGTTAAACTACGCGAACGGATTATTGCACCGTCTTGTTTTTACGAAAACTTTGTAGTTACTCGTTCACTATCTAAGTCTTTACGGTGCTGATATAAGTCTTCCTCTTCAAGTGGTCCTTGCAAACCCTTATGAAATATTTTTCTCATCCACCAGAAACTCCATCTCGAAAATATATTAGCGGTTGAGTAGGGATTCTTTGGGCGTTCAATTTTTCTTCTAGTCCGATTCATGTTAAATTTCTTTATTTACAGTTACGTTTGGTTATGATAAACCAAAAATGTAGTAATAAATTCGAAGTTCAAGAAATGAAGATAACCGACACGAGCACCACTCAATATGGTAAATGCAACAAAAATTTTTTAAATCGTGAATAACAGTAAATAGCAATGCAAAAAATTTACAATATTTTTTCAATGTTACAACAAAACTTTATAGACAATGTACGGTAATTATGCGTACTCGTTCTCGTATTCGTACAACAGAAATTATTTTCAAATAATTCCTTATCCTTATGCAAATCATGCAAAATTGTTATATTATTCTGTTTAATGAATTATTATTATTAAGACATATTGAATTAATTGCTGCAAGTTAATTGCTACACTCATTAAATTTGATGAATGTTACCAATATATGAATAAGCTACAATTCAGTTTGAGCAATGAAGCGTAAACGAAACATTGGACCACTAATTTTAAACAGCAAAAAACACAAGTGCAAAAAAAGATTTAATGAAATAAGTGTTATTTAACACTTACTTTGTGCTCAATGGTCGTTTGTAGATTCTTATCCAAATGCACCTTTATAATTTGGGTGCCATCAAATTTGGCACGAATACGTTTGCCTACGATCTCTGCTGGAAACACTAAATCTTCTAAAATAAAATACACAGCAGTTAAACTACGCGAACGGATTATTGCACCGTCTTGTTTTTACGAAAACTTTGTAGTTACTCGTTCACTATCTAAGTCTTTACGGTGCTGATATAACTCTTCCTCTTCAAGTGGTCCTTGCAAACCCTTATGAAATATATTTCTCATCCACCAGAAACTCCATCTCGAAAATATATTAGCGGTTGAGTAGGGATTCTTTGGGCGTTCAATTTTTCTTCTAGTCCGATTGATGTTAAATTTCTTTATTTACAGTTACGTTTGATTATGATAAACCAAAAATGTAGTAATAAATTCGAAGTTCAAGAAATGAAGATAACCGACACGAGCACCACTCAATATGGTAAATGCAACAAAAATTTTTTAAATCGTGAATAACAGTAAATAGCAATGCAAAAAATTTACAATACTTTTTCAATGTTACAACAAAACTTTATAGACAATGTACGGTAATTACGCGTACTCGTTCTCGTATTCGTACAACAGAAATTATTTTCAAATAATTCCTTATCCTTATGCAAATGATGCAAAATTGTTATATTATTCTGTTTAATGAATTATTATTATTTAGACATATTGAATTAAGAGAATGTTTTTATTTAATTTGTATGTTTCGTATTTTTTTTCATAGTAATGAGAAATTTTTATTGTGATCAGAATAAAAAAAACACTAAACAAAAACTAATGTTATACAAAATAGATAATAAAAAAAATAATTACTAAAGCTTTTACGCACGTGTGCAAATGTAAACAAAAGAAACTTTTAATAGATGTTAATGATTGGGTTTAATAAAACTAAAAACTTTTTTTAAATGTAATATACTCTTTAAACATTCTGCACATATTTAAGTATTTTGAGAAATGTGACAACATTGCATTTATGATGAAATCCATCAAATTATGTTTGTGTATGTTTATGAGAGAACAAATAGTAGAATGAATAAAAATTAAACAAGAAAATATATTTTCTACAGTATAAGGTAAATGCATACGTAGAAACACACATATATATGATAAATATGCATACAGAGAAAAATCACGGAAAAGTAAATAAAGTTTCGGAAAGTAAATTTATAGAAGAAAAAAAAAAACAAAAAAAAAACATTTAAAAATATTAGCTACAAAAAAAATAAATTTAAAAGCGACGACAAAAAGTTAAAAAAAAATACATTTTTTTTAATATTTAATAATCAATACTAAGTTTTGTTTTATATTACGTACCTTATCTAAAAGTTGCAGAAAGTAATTTGGCTTCAGCCAGCAGCTTCAGCAAAAATTCACTCAAGTTGAGACGAAGAAGACGTAATAGCTGACGATTTACGAAGAAGACAACAAAAGCGAGGAACAGTTAAAACCTCATAAAAAAACAATATGAAAAACCGACAATATATAATCGAACGTACGAACGAAAGACAAGACGTCAAGCTTTCTTTAGCTATTTTACTTGAGTTTATTTCTTTTAAATATTTTTTGCATTTACTTATTTATTAAATTTTTTTTAAATTCTGTTTTTAATAAACTTAGGAAAGTTAAAAATTACCGAAACGTCTTGTTAAACACTTCAACGACGACGACGACAATGAATCAACCAGGCAAAATTTGTAGCAAATGTTTACTTGTTTCTCCTTTACTTGTTTTTATTTTTTATATTTTTTGCTTTTTCTTAATACAACAATATTTTAACTTTATAATTTTTTAAATAAGATTCGACTTTTCGAACAAAAAAAAATTCCAGCACACGTTCACAATCGTAGCAAGTTAGAGGCAGACTGAAATATACGACTGCTTGTATCGGAGCAGAAGAGAAATATGAAATTTTTTTTTGCACTACCGACAATAGAATTTAATGCGCTCTCATCGCTCTTTACACAGAATCTACACAATTTCACGCCCAACCAACCAACTAACCAACCACCTTATATGATTAATAATTTTGACCTTGGGCATTGAAAAATATATGCCGGTAGATTAAATGTAAAACTCTTTACGACAAAGATTTTATTTACAAACATATATACATACATGTGAACATATGTATATAAGCATACATATGTTTACTTGTGTATAAAGAAAGGTGATAAATTTTTGAAGATTATAAGCAAATATACATAAAAATATAAATTTGGAATATAAGAAAGATAAATTTTGATAAACTCCATCTCGAAAATATATTAGCGGTTGAGTAGGGATTCTTTGGACGTTCAATTTTTCTTCTAGTCCGATTCATGTTAAATTTCTTTATTTACAGTTACATTTGATTATGATAAACCAAAAAATGTAGTAATAAATTCGAAGTTCAAGAAATGAAGATAACCGACACGAGCACCACTCAATATGGTAAATGCAACAAAAAATTTTTAAATCGTGAATAACAGTAAATAGCAATGCAAAAAATTTACAATATTTTTTCAATGTTACAACAAAACTTTATAGACAATGTACGGTAATTACGCGTACTCGTTCTCGTATTCGTACAACAGAAAATAAATTATTATTTTCAAATAATTATTATTATTTTATTTTCAAATAATTCCTTATGCAAATCATGCAAATTTGTTATATTATTCTGTTTAATGAATTATTATTATTTAGACATATTGAATTAAGAGAATGTTTTTATTTAATTTGTATGTTTCGTATTTTTTTTCATAGTAATGAAAAATTTTTATTGTGATCAGAATAAAAAAAACACTAAACAAAAACTAATGTTATACAAAATAGATAATAAAAAAAATAATTACTAAAGCTTTTACGCACGTGTGCAAATGTAAACAAAAGAAACTTTTTATAGATGTTAATGATTGGGTTTAATAAAACTAAAAACTTTTTTTAAATGTAATATGCTCTTTAAACATTCTGCACATATATAAGTATTTTGAGAAATGTGACAACATTGCATTTATGATGAAATCCATCAAATTATGTTTGTGTATGTTTATGAGAGAACAAATAGTAGAATGAATAAAAATTAAGCAAGAAAATATATTTTCTACAGTATAAGATAAATACATACGTAGAAACACACATATATATGATACATATGCATACAGAGAAAAATCACGGAAAAGTAAATAAAGTTTCGGAAAGTAAATTTATAGAAGACAAAAAAAAACAAAAAAAAAACATTTAAAAATATTAGCTACAAAAAAAATAAATTTAAAAGCGACGACAAAAAGTTAAAAAAAAATACATTTTTTTTAATATTTAATAATCAATACTAAGTTTTGTTTTATATTACGTACCTTATCTAAAAGTTGCAGAAAGTAATTTGGCTTCAGCCAGCAGCTTCAGCAAAAATTCACTCAAGTTGAGACGAAGAAGACGTAATAGCTGACGAGTTACGAAGAAGACAACAAAAAAAAAAACAAAAAAATATAAAAAACAATATGAAAAACCGACAATATATAATCGAACGTACGTACGAAAGACAAGACGTCAAGCTTTCTTTAGCTATTTTACTTGAGTTTATTTCTTTTAAATATTTTTTTTATTTACTTATTTGTTCAATTTTTTTTAAATTCTGTTTTTAATAAACTTAGGAAAGTTAAAAATTTACCGAAACGTCTTGTTAAACACTTCAACGACGACGACGACGACGACAATGAATCAACCAGGCAAAATTTGTAGCAGATGTTTACTTGTTTCTCCTTTACTTGCTTTTATTTTTTATATTTTTTGCTTTTTCTTAATACAACAATATTTTAACTTTATAATTTTTTAAATAAGATTCGAACTGTTTCGAACAAAAAAAAAAATTCCGACACGTTTCCAATCGTAGCAAGTTAGAGGCAGACTGAAATATACGACTGCTTGTATCGGAGCAGAAGAGAAATATGAAATTTTTTTTTTGCACTACCGACAATAGAATTTAATGCGCTCTCATCGCTCTTTACACAGAATCTACACAATTTCAGCATCAGCAAAAATTCACTCAAGTTGAGACGAAGAAGACGTAATAGCTGACGAGTTACGAAGAAGACAACAAAAAAAAAAACAAAAAAATATAAAAAACAATATGAAAAACCGACAATATATAATCGAACGTACGAACGAAAGACAAGACGTCAAGCTTTCTTTAGCTATTTTACTTGAGTTTATTTCTTTTAAATATTTTTTGCATTTACTTATTTATTAAATTTTTTTTAAATTCTGTTTTTAATAAACTTAGGAAAGTTAAAAATTAACCGAAACGTCTTGTTAAACACTTCAACGACGACGACGACAATGAATCAACCAGGCAAAATTTGTAGCAAATGTTTACTTGTTTCTCCTTTACTTGCTTTTATTTTTTATATTTTTTGCTTTTTCACAATCGTAGCAAGTTAGAGGCAGACTGAAATATACGACTGCTTGTATCGGAGCAGAAGAGAAATATGAAATTTTTTTTGCACTACCGACAATAGAATTTAATGCGCTCTCATCGCTCTTTACACAGAATCTACACAATTTCACGCCCAACCAACCAACTAACCAACCACCTTATATGATTAATAATTTTGACCTTGGGCATTGAAAAATATATGCCGGTAGATTAAACGTAAAACTCTTTACGACAAAGATTTTATTTACAAACATATATACATACATGTGAACATATGTATATAAGCATACATATGTTTACTTGTGTATAAAGAAAGGTGATAAATTTTTGAAGATTATAAGCAAATATATATAAAAATATAAATTTGGAATATAAGAAAGATAAAATTTGATAAACTCCATCTCGAAAATATATTAGCGGTTGAGTAG
>NW_024032201.1:0-11441 GCF_002237135.1 Teleopsis dalmanni | reverse complement strand
CCCTATTCCACCATGGGACGTTTCTAGAACGTTTCTTTTTGACATGTTCGCAGCTATTTTCAAAAACCCCTGTAATAACATTTTCAAGTTTGTTAACCTTAAGATTTAGTTCCTGACAATTAGTAATCCTATCCCCAAGGCAACTAATGTTTTGTTCTAAATAGAAGTTATATAGATACCAGTTGTTCTTCCTAACATTTCTCGTTTCGAAAGTGTTCAACTTTCCTCCAATTTAAAATGTTATTAGATTAAAATGCTCTTGCTAGAGTAATATGGCGTTTACATTGGCCAAAAATGGCTCATTTTGAATGAGCCATTTGAAAGTGTTTACATTCGTTCTATTTCATTTGTTCTCATTTCAACAGCCTATTTTTCAACTTGCATGTTGATTTGATTTTTGGCCTGTGCCAAAAAAATGTTGCATGAAGGTTAAATATGCCTTCAAACCTTACATTAGAAACTTAAAACATAGTTTTAACTTCGATTAATTACTTTTTGGGAAGTAAAAGTTCTAAAAAGCAGTGCATCGTTTTCAAGAAAATGCAACCACCAACATTTGTTTACCTTTTTTTGTAAATATGTTTAAAACAGCTTTTCAAACTGTCAAATGCCTGAGAAGCTTTCCATTTAGGGTATGTTCAATGGATTCCTTTGCATTTGGAACGTATGTGGAATGCATTCGAACGTCATTCATACAGAATGTGAGAAAATTGCTCATTTTTGTGCTTGAAATTTTATATGCAAGAATGAGCCATTCGATACTCATTTTCGATTTTTGACCAAAATGAGCCATTTTCGGCCAATGTAAATGCCGTATAAGATTCACAAAAGTAAGTTCATTACCTTTATTTACTACCATTAAATTGTTAGTTGTGATATAATTAAATAGTGACTCACCTCGTGTATTGGTGTCCGTGCTTCCTCATACTGTATGGTGTGTGTTGGCGTCACAGCACATTACCTACTGTTGGTTTCGGAAATGGCAGTATTATGTAAGCTGCAGGAGCTCAAGAGACACCGCTTCCTCTGCGTCGTCAGGAAGGTACAGAGATGCCAAAACAATTGTTCACGTTCTCCTTGTACTAAGCACTTCTGCCTGTACCGCCACCAGATCACGCTGCATGAGCTTTGTAATTGGAAGAGATTTAATGATTATGTTAATCATTATCGCCGCTCTAGGACGATCAACATTATTATCATAAATTAACTTACACGTATCTGTCGACCGTTTATGCGCCCTTTTGTGTCTTTCTTTTCCCATTTCCTGAGACGACCAGAGAGAGCAGAAGGCTTCTGACCTTGGGCACGGATTCTGCCCCTTCTCAATGGTGGTGTCCCGGAGTTGAGACTCGTTTTCGGCTTCTGGCTGCTTGACTGAGCACGAGCTACCGCAGACGTTGATGGTTACTCATCGTCAACCACCTTCTTTGCTTTGTTTCCCTTATGTCATGGTCTCAGCAAGTAGCTTTCCGACCATTTCGAACGAAATAGGGTCCAGAGCAAACGCCATCTGGATGAGATCGTCCTTATTGAGCCTGTAGAGCTCCCTGATACGCGTGCCCGAATTTCGTACATCTTGTCGAGGATGCATTTCTGCACCATACCAATTTCCTCATTGGACCAAATGCAATCTGGGAAATTGTGCGGTACTATACTGATCTTCTTATAGCGAACAGTCTCTGCTAGACAAGACTTTGAACAGAGGTCTTCGGAAGATTGGTCACAAATGTGCGCCCCCATGGGAAGGACAAATTGAAACCCTAGGTTTGCCAGGCCTGGTACGGAGTTCGTTATTATGCCTGACTCTACCTCGTCAAGCAAGTTCACCAGCACAGCTGTTACACTGTGAGTTTAGGGGATCTTTTTAGGGCAATAGGTTTGTTCATACACCAGGTTATCAAGACCTAGCCCAGGGAGCCTAGAATATGAACAGACCCTGCCCTAAGGAGTTTTCCTTTTTCCCAGCCCGGCAATCGGCGACCCAAAAACAGCAGAGACATGACCGTACTGAAGGCGATTCATTGTTCTGATAGATTGCCGCACTTTCCTAAAGAACTAACCAATTAACAAGTGTACTCTTTCTGGTCTCTTCAATATCCTTAGAGTTAAAATTCTAAAAACGTCGGCCGGTATCAATAACATTTCCAACTATGTTGTTCAAAAATCATTACTGTTTTTTCTAATATGCAAGGCTTTTCAACTACATAGCGGTTTCAACCACATAGTGCAAGGCTTTCATAAAAGCGGTATGCCAAAATCTCTGCCATCGAGGTACCAGCCCATATCTATTAGTATATTGTTTCACTGGACTTTATTTAATAATTACAACTTTACAATTTTATTAAAATAAATAAATATTTCGTCACGTATCAGAATTTCACGTTTTGTCTTCTCTCGTTGTCAAATCACACACACACACCATGCTCCTGTCAAAAGTGATAATGTTTTTTTTACAGGGTTATCATTAGAATATTTTATCAGGGTTGACAGTTCGGCCCTTCCTGACCTAAATCGTCCTCGATTTCGTTTTCGATTTCATCTAATTCAGGAGACGAGTGACACCATGGTTTAAGTTTATCGGATGAGAAGATTGAGGTGAATCTACGGCTCGTTAATTGCACTCCTGGTATATCTTCAACAAGATAGCGGTCTTTTGGAAGTACTTTAGAGATGATGTAGGGTCCTCGATATTTAGGTTCAAGTTTCCTGGATTCGCCCGTGGCGGCGAACTCGTTTTCGATGACGATGAGATCACCTTCCTCATATACAAACGGTTTTATATGTTTAGCGTCGAAACGTGCCTTCCAACGCTCACGTTCACGCTCGATATTCTTTGCGGCTTGCTGACGCTTTTTACCGGTTGTTGAGACAATAACTTCCGCTTTGTTGTCATTGTGAATAGCAGCAATTAGTCGGTTCTGGGTGACGTCTCGTAACTTAAAGTCAAACACCAGTTCGTTTGGACTGAACCCTGATGTACTGTTTTTTTGCGAATTGATCGCCCATTGGAGATTATGAAGCATAGTATCCCAATGTTTCGGATTTTCAGTTGACGTTCGCAGGAACGATAGTATTGTTTGATTGGCTCGTTCAACCTGACCGTTGGAGCGAGGTGTACGTACAGCAGTTTTTATATGTTGTATATTGTTCTTTTCACAGTATGCGTGAAATTTAGTCGAAGTAAATGTGGTTCCACGATCGCTGACGATTATCGTAGGCAACCCGAAATAACTGGAGATATCGTTGAGAGCGTTTATAACAGGAGCTGTCTTAGTGTTACGTACAGCTTTAACGATTAGAAATTTTGTTAAGGCGTCAGAGACTGCTAAGACATAGCAGTTTCCTCTCTTACTTTTGATGAACGGCCCAAGATGATCGATGTGGATTAGACGAAATGGGATTGGTTCCATATTATCGTAGTGCATTTGCCCTTCAGGTTTTCATCCACGTGATTTATTGTAACAGCACTCTACGCATGCGGAAATATATTCTCTAACGTACTTGCGCATTTTGGGAAACCAGAAATTTTGCTTGATGCGTTCTATCGTCTTATCGGTTGCTAAATGTCCCATATCATCATGGCATGCCTGCACTACTCTCCATCGTACTGCTTTAGGTACGACGAATTTCAGACCATGGTCGGTACGGCGATAAAGTCGGTAATTCTGAAGTTGGTAATCGTTTTTCAATTGCGTTGCCTGGATGGCTGATTTATCACCCTTTAAAATGTCGATAATTTCTACAAGCGACTTGTCTTGAAGCTGCATCGTGAACAGCCAGTCTACTTTACTTGCTGTTACTTTCATTACAAACCCAGCCGGTTCGACCTCATTAGGTGGCTCGTCTGGTGATCGACTTAACGCGTCGACATGGGCGAGACGATTTCCTTGGCGATGGATTGTTTCAAAGTCATACTCAAGTAGCTTCATCCACCAACGTGCAATTTTCGGTTTTAGTTCTTTATTCGCTTTCACTGTAGCAATTGCAGAACAATCTGTCACGACACGAAAATGTTTTCCAAGCAGATAGATTCTAAAATGATCTAGTGTTTCGACAATAGCAAGAGTCTCGAGCTCATAGCTATGGTACTTACTTTCGGCTTCAGTACAGTGACGACTATAATAGAATACCGGCTTCCAACGTTTACCGTCTGTAGACTGCATAAGAACGCCTGCGAGACCTACACTACTGGCGTCAGTATGTACTTCGTGCTCGGCTACGCTATCATATAAAACAAGTACCGGACCGCTACTAAGTATTTGGATTAATTTTTGAAAAGCTAGCTGCTGCTCCGCTCCCCAAGTAAAAGTATGTTCTGACGAGCGAAGAAGCTTCGTAATTGGTTTTGTGATTAATGAATAATCTTGAACGAATTTTCTAAAAAATCCCGTCAATCTTAAAAATCGACGGACTTCGGTTATATTTGTAGGTATTTTAAAGTTTTTGATCGCTGTTACCTTTAGAAGGCCTGGCGTTATTCCGTTTTTGTTTATAACGTGACCTAAGTACACTAGCTCTGTAGATAGGAATTTACACTTAGAAAAACGTAAGGTAAGGTTGTTTTCTTTTAACAAACGTAGAATTTTTTGTAGTCGGTTTAACCCTTCATCAATTGATTGACTTGGTATAATGACACCGTCAAGGTATACAAGAATTTCTCCTTTAGTCATTTGTGAAGCAATTTGGTTCATAGTAGTTTGAAATACGGCCGGAGCATTTACTAACCCAAATGGCATTCGATTATATTCGTAATGTGCATCAGTAGTTACAAAAGCGGTGTATTGCTTAGAAGATTCTTCAATTTCTATCTGGTGGTATCCCATTCGTAGATCTAACGTCGTGAAGTAGTTATTTCCGGCCAGCTGAGCAAATTGTTATTCCATATTTGGCATTGGATACGGGTTTTTCTTCGTGATTTTGTTTAAACATCTATAGTCGACACAAAGTCGATGTTCTCCATTTTTTTTCTCAACTAGCACGATTGGAGATGCGAATGGCGAATCGGATGGTCGTATAACATCGTTCTCTTGTAATTCTGCGATAATATTGGATACAATTTCACGTTTTACAAACGGTAATCGATACGGTTTCATACAAACGGGGGTATCAGTAGTGAGTTGTATTTTCATTTTGTTAGTCACACACTTACCTATTTCAGCCAAAGATTCGGCGAATACGGAACTATATTCTGATAAAAGACTTTTTAATTTTTCGGTTTGAAATTTGTTCATGTCAGCAGTACTTTGTGAATTTTCTATTTGACATCGAGTGCCTTCTATAATAACACGGTTTCCTTCATGGCACAATATGTCTCGACCCAGAAGTATGTCTTCCGGAATAAGATCATCTTCAACAATCAGCATATCCACACTGAATTTATTTAGGTCCACTTCAACGATCGCATGTATTTTAGAAATACATTCATATTTACCACCTGCAAAGCCTGTAAGAGATACAGAGCAGTTCGTGTGGTTTTCAAAGTTTTTAGCAAAAGATTCGCGTACGAGTGTGTGAACACTACCTAAGTCTATAAATGATTTTGCATCGAAATTATTTACTTTAATTTGTTTTATTACATTATCTTTATTTTTATTAGAAGATTGTTCACTAATTTTATTAATTGTCGGATTAGATTTAAATATTTTTTTATCGGGACAGTTGTCAGTTTTATGTGTGGTGCGATTGCAATTGGCACAGCGTTCTTTTCGTTTTGGTTCTGGACATTTAGACGAGTAATGGCCAACCTTTGAGCAGTTAAAACATTTAACATTCTTCTCATTGTTCGTTTTGAAATTTTTTCCGTATGTTACGTTTTTGGTCTCAACGTTGCGAGCGGTATATGATGAAAATTGATTTTTCGCTTGGGTCGGAAAATTTTTAACTTCGTTGTATACGGTATAATTATTTATATCTCTAAGCAGATCGTTGTATGACACATAATCATTTGAAATTTTTTTTCTCAAGTCCGGGTCATTTATTCCCAATATTATATATCGTGCTATTGCTGATTCGGGTATTCCACCTCTAGTGCCTATAGATACCATTTTATAAAAATATTCCTGCGGAGTTTCGTTACCTTGTCGTTTGGTATGCGCCATTTCAAGATGAACATCAGCAATATTTTCACTAGAAGGAAAATCAGCAGTAAACTTCGCAACAAACTGTGGCCATGTTAAGAATATTTCTTGTGCATCCACCCAGAATTTTGCATGACCATGCAATTTTTGCTGGACTGCAAACAGTAAAACTTGATCGTTCCAATTATATGCTTTCTATCCGCTTGATAAATTGTTTTGAGGAGCTCGACTTGTCCGATGATGGGTCGAAATTCGGCAGAAGTGTGATTACATCAAGCACATTTCCAAATTGATTTTGGCATTGTAATGGGGAAACAGTCGGAATACTTTGAGACGCAATATCATGTCTTCGGTGTAGTGAATCCATATGATTCACTGTTGCCATATTGTAAGCACAATTTGTCGCAGGTTGTGAGATCGAGCGCGTTGTTGATGCTTGTAAAAAGTTTTCATTTCTGCCGAAAACTGGACAATTGTTAGTCGCATTTGGCAAGGGCAGTTGTTGTATCGGAGCTGATGACTGAAATAACTGTGGTGTTGTTGGTCCAAGAGGATTAGCGTGGACATAAGAAATCGTTGGATATTGTTGCGATATAGATGTATATGGAACACTCATAACGGCACAGTTATTACTCAACATATTATTGTTTACGCTTGTCTGCATTTCCGGGCACATTATTGGTGAGTTTAAAACAGTTGAGCAGACTGGCTTCACGTTTGACGTGGTCATGTTATTACCTATTGGTGACGACATTACCGGCGGTTGAAACATTTGACTTGTTGTAATTACATTTTGGTTTTTAACCTCTTGTAGCTTTTGCATTTGTGCAAGGGATTTTTCTAACACATTAATTCTTTGTGTTAAAGTATCATTCACTGTCTCGTACTCATCATCGTTTTCTATTTCTTCCAGCTGTTTGATTAAATCTTTCGGTTTTTGAAATCAAATATGTAAAAGATTGCTTTATATGAAACGATCGCTAATTTCATACACGTGCATCTGATTTTCAAAGCGAAACACAAAACGTATGTATCCACTAAAACGTTTTCGATTTCGTATGCCGCAAGTGCGAGTGAGATGACACTATATTTAGTTCTATGACACGTCACGAACACTTTCAAAAAGATATGTAAACTGACGCTTACTACGAACGACAGCACAAAACAATTACCCCGAAGAGTCTCAATTTTGCGTAGTGAATTTTTTTTGTTTTTCAAACGTATGCAACTTTTATTTTTACACTTTTCGCAGTGCACGCGGATTTCTAATCCCACTTCTGAAGATTTCACTGGACTTTATTTAATAATTACAATTTTACAATTTTATTAAAATAAATAAATATTTCGTCACGTATCAATTTAAATTTCAATGTATGATCAATCGAGCTATGATTATAAATAAAACAAAATTATTAAAAACGGTGCCCGATATTAAACGCTAAATTTCAGTTTTTTGTAATTTAAAAATTTCTTTCTAACAAAATTAATTTTTTACTTTTGCAAAATAAACAAAAACAAAAATTGAGTTTGCTCATAACAGCTGATAGAGACAGCATATGAAAGTTAACGAAAGTTTAAAATTGTAAATGTGGTGTTGCCACAGTATAAGTTTTAAGTGTTTTTAAAAAAATAAATTTTATTAATTATATATATTAAATTTTTTAAATAATTAAATGAACAAACTGCTAATATATTGAAAACTATTATATGAGCGAAAAAGTTATACGACGGCATTCTCAAATTAGTGAAAATGGTCTAAATGGCTATATAATGCTAAGTACAGAGGACGTTAAAATAAATGAACAATCCACAACCAAACCTTTACATAAAGAAATTACTGAAGGAAATATATCAAAAATAGCTAGTGAAATTGCCATAGCTAATAAAATAAAATTAATTAATAATCCAATGAGCTTCTCATCAAAAAACGCAAACAACACCAATTCCAGCCAAAAAAAAAATGTGGAAATACACTGGTGACGAAGAAAGCGACACTCAATCGGTAAGTAGCGTCAAAAGCACGCCAATAAACACTTCCATTTATACAAAAAGATTTGGTGAAACAACGCAACCAGAATGGCAACGGGTAAACTCGTCAAAAAGAAGTCGTTCAAGTCCCCAAGGAGCTCGACAAAGTTCAAATTTCAAACAAAAGAAGCTGGATACCTATTGGTTGTCAACTGAACCCAAAAAAAACTCTAACCGATATTCCGTGCTAGATGAAGACTCTCATTCATCAGAAAAGTCCATTGAGCAAAATGAAAAAATTACAATCTCGAAGCCTCCCCCAATATTTGTTGCAGGAGTCGGTAATATACAACCATTAAGGCAGCTTCTGAACGAAATAGCCCCTAATGAATATAACTTTAAAATACTTGCCAACAATGAGGTTAAAATACAGCCTAGTAGCCCAGAAAAATACTCTGCAATCACTAAGGCTCTTGAAGCCAAAAAAACTGAATTCCATACCTATAAACTCAAACAAGACAGAAGTTTTAACGTTGTATTGAGAGGCATGCATCCTTCTATGCCAGTCGGTGAAATCGAAGAGGCGATAAATAGCTTAGGCTTTAAGGTGGCCAATATAAGTAATATACGTCAACGAACAACCAAAAATCCACTTCCGTTATTTTTTATTGGTTTGAAACCATCAGATACAAACAAGAATATTTTCAATTGTAACAGCCTAATGCATACAAAAATCACTTTTGAAGCTCCAAGAAAAAAACGCGAAATTCCCCAATGCTCTCGTTGTCAGCGTTATGGTCATACAAAGCATTACTGTAAACGAACGCCCCGTTGTGTAAAATGCCCTGGTAATCACTTGACATCAGAGTGTACTCGTAACATAGTCGACAATGAAGTAAAATGTGTATTATGCAACGGAAATCACCCCGCTAATTACAAGGGCTGTGAAGTATACAGGCAGCTTCAACAAAAAGCGTTTCCACCGCTCCGAAGAAAAGAAACCACTAGTCCACCAACGCGCACAGAGTTCGTTCAAGCTGGTCGAACATACTCTAATGTCGTAAGCAACGGCCAAACCATCACTAGTGAACCACAAACAAGATCAGAAAACAACGATATGTCAGAGCTGAAAGTAATGCTTAAAACACTAATGCAACAAATGAGTACTATGCTAAATATTTTAACAGCGTTCGTCGCTAATACATCAAAATAATGAGTGCGTTTAAAATTGCTTTCTGGAATGCTAATGGGCTAGCTCAACATAGCAGCGAACTACAGACTTTCCTCACTGACAAAAATATTGATATTATGTTAATATCAGAAACCCACTTCAACCAAAGAAGCCATCTCAGATTTCCGAAGTATTCTATATACGATGCCAACCACCCATCTGGAAATGCTCGCGGAGGAGCTGCGATAATCGTGAAAAGCGATATTGATCACTCTGTGCACAACAAATACGAAAAACCATTTCTTCAGTCAATATCATTTACAGTTAAAAACAATAAAGGTCCAATATGTATAGCCTCTATCTATTGCCCACCAAACCAAAAAATTAAAAGTCATCAGTTTGAGGAATTTTTCCACACGCTTGGTCAAACATTTATAGCTGCTGGGGACTTCAATGCAAAGCATACTCACTGGGGCTCCAGACTAATTACACCTAGAGGACGCGAATTGTTTAAGACTATGCAGGCCAACGATTTGCTTCACGCATCAACTGGTGAACCAATTTACTGGCCAACAGACCACAATAAAGTTCCAGACGTGATCGATTTTTGCATATTTAAAGGCATTTCAAGCTCACTATTATCGATTCATTCCAGTTTAGATCTTTCCTCAGACCACTCTCCCCTTATTATGGAGTTGAACTCTAAAATTTTTGTAAAGAACAAAGAGCCTCGATTATACAACAAAAGAACAGACTGGAGTATTTTCAGAAGCATCATAAATGAAAATTTAACAACCAACATCCCACTCAAAACCGGTACCGATATCGAATCTGCGGTCGAGCAATTTAATACAACCGTACAGAATGCCGCGTGGAACTCAACCATGCATTTTAATGAATACAAAGAAGAACACATAGACAGAGGCATAAAGGAACAGCTACTTCAGAAACGTAAATTGCGACGAATTTGGCAAATAACAAAAAATCGTGAAGACAAAAGACGTTTGAATGAAGCGATAAAAAAAACTTAAAGAAACCCTAAGGGAGAACAAAAACAAAAACATTGAAACATACCTATCTGCATTGTCTCCCAGTGAAGCAACCGACTATTCATTATGGCGGGCCACTCGTAAGCTGAATGGATCAACGCCACACATCCCACCACTCAAAATGTATAATGGACAGTGGGCTAGATCCAGAATCGACAAGGCTCAAATTTTCGCAGAGCATCTTCAAGGTGTATTTCAACCATACCCGTGCATAAGTTATGAAGACGACACTGAAATTGAGTCTTTCCTGCAAACACCACATCAAATGGACTTCCCGGTTCCTAAAACCACAATACAAGAAATTAAATGGACAATTAAGACTAAAATTAAAACCAAAAAGGCTCCTGGGTACGATTTGATTACTGGCAAAGTGTTGAAAGAGCTACCAAACATTGGTCTTGTTTTCATCAACCAACTTTTTAATGCTATTATATGTCAAGAATACTATCCAAGTCAATGGAAAGTAGCTCAAATTATCCTGATACCAAAACCAGGTAAACCTTTAGAGTTAGTTACATCTTATCGACCTATAAGCTTACTTCCGGTGCTCTCCAAAGTCTTCGAAAAAATACTCTTAAAGCGTCTTAACCAGATCACCCAAAGTCGCTTACTAATTCCTGCTCACCAATTCGGGTTTCGAAACCGCCACTCAACCATTGAACAGGTAAATCGTGTTTATCAATATGCAAGAGATGGACTGGAAAGAAAAGAATACTGCACTGCAGCATTTATCGATATAACGCAAGCATTTGACAAGGTATGGCACACCGGACTGCTCTACAAATTGAAATTTACATTACCACACAGTCTTATTGTTACTATAAGTCTTATATTCAATAACGCGAATATCTGTTCATGGTTAAAATAGAAGACTATAATACGAAAATCTTCCCGATAAAAGCTGGAGTTCCACAAGGGAGTGTACTAGGTCCAACCCTCTACACACTGTTCACAGCTGACTTACCACTTGACCCATCAACATATACCGCAACTTTTGCCGATGACACAGTGATCATGGCTAAGAGCAAAAACCCAACAGTCGCTACTAGTCAGTTGCAAACAAACCTAGATAGCATCCAAGTGTGGCTAAACAAATGGCGCATTAAAGCTAATGAATCCAAATCTGCACAAATCACATTCACTCTTCGCAATGGTTACTGTCCACCAGTCACACTA
>NW_024032200.1:0-11446 GCF_002237135.1 Teleopsis dalmanni | reverse complement strand
TCCAATCGCATTTACAGGATCTAAAAATATTAAATATTATAAAATATTAAAAACATTATTATTTTTTACAATTTAAATATTTTTATTAATTATTCTATTTATAATTTATATATTACAAAATATTAGAGTTAGTTGCTTACCATAGAATAACATTATCATTCCCAGAAATCCAGTGAAAGAAACCAACGTTGCATATATAGCAAAAGGTAGTTTATTCTCAAACTCGCCGCGGTAAAAAGCCTTTCTCTAAAATATAATCAAAACACCAATAATAATTATATTAGCATAATGTACGATATTAACAATATTTGAACCCTATTGCAAAATTATAAAATATACCTATAATAGTTGTATTTACTTTTATTTAAGCAAAAAATTCAAACTAACTTGATGTACATTCAACTGCAAAGTAAAAATACATGGTTAATGTTAGGAAATATTCTCATAAAGCGATATGTTAACTCCTCTAGTCGGATATTTACTGCATAACGAGGTATTTAATCTTTTCACGATAACCATATAAAAGTAATCATTGCGGTTTTAGAACTTTTCTTGAAAATTGCACTTTTGGATTCTTTAACGATTTCTGAGATTTTCAAATTTTCGTACCACTTACTCATCCAGCACAGCAAAACAGTGGATATGCAAGATATAGTCAACACTTTTAAGCGGCTTAGACATTCTGGAGACCAATAATTTTAGTTTTTAAGTTAATATTGCTCTAGGGTCTCTTTCTGTTTTGTTTCTTACATATCCATTATCTTCCAGCGCAACAAAACTTACTACTATAAAAGTGGAAACACTTTCCCCATCTTGTACCTTATAGTAATAGTAGTAGTTTAATCAGAATTACTGGTCATTTTAGAAGCTATACACGTATTATTTTGATTTCCTTCAAATTTTTGTAAAACTAACAATTAGTGTTTAGGTATATTACAAAATATGAAAATATTTTAATTTTCTTTTTCTTCTGTTTTGATTTTATATCTAAGGTAGCAACTTTTGGAATTTTTTTACAACACTCTTCCAGTGTTCACAGCCTTTCGCAATTCAAATCATACATATTAAGTCATTTCAAATTAGTTCTTATCTCTGCAAGTCAGAGGATAACACCACAGAGGAATATTTTTCCATCCGGATTTTCAAATCAAAACTTACCTTTTTGATTGGGGTGTTTCTAATTCCATGAGACTCAATCTGGTGTCTTAAATTTAATGGATATGCATCTTTATTCATTGCATGTTATCATAGAGTCAAATAATACTTCCTTCTTGGATGTTCAATATGCAGTCATATAATAAGATAAATCAGCATTGGAGCGTAGTTATTACCATATTTCAAAAGTATGGTTTTTAATAGTTAGTCTCTACCTAAATCTGCATGTCAAATGCTCGTTGCATTACTGAAATATTTTTATTTTTTCCTGATTGATGTAACATCCACTTTTTGCGGTTCCAGTTTCAAAAACGCATTTTGCTTTTTGATCATGAATTTTTCTATTAGTTCAATGTTGTCGGCGAGCTCAGTAATGATGTATGAAATATTATAAAAAGAAAGAGCTTTATTTAAGAGATAATCCGCTTGTCGATCTTATACTAAACAAATCATTTGTCAATATTTGTTGACGAAAACAGTTGTTTTTTTTTGTAAAAAGCTAGACAGTTTTAAAATCGATCTTTATATAAAAATACCTATTAATATTTAGTTTCCCTTTCGATTTTTTATCTGTATCAACTTCAACTTTTTTTTGATCCATTTTATACTTTTTACTGAATTATATATTATTTTAGCAGGTTGTTAACAGAACCATTTTTCTTATTTATATAATTGTTTATTATGATTATTATTCTTATTATTATGTTAATAATAATATTACTAGTTACCTGTTCGGTAGTTACAACATATTTCATCGTTGCCAACTTAAACTTCTCTATCACATTGCGAATGTCTGAAAAGCGATAAAAAGAATTCAAGATCTGCAAAGAAAAACTTACATAAATAAAAAGGTTATTTTTTTATAAGTATTTAAAGATACTAGAAATTAAAATAAATTAGTTAAACTACTTAGAAAACTTGTTATACAAATTACTCTTATTTTCTCATCATAATCACTTCAATGCATTTCATTAAGATTAATCGTTTATTTTAAAAAATTTGATTTTCTTAAAAGTTGAATTTAGATCTATTGATTATTGATTCCATGCCAAAATTTTACTAAAAATTTTAGTAATAACATTAAATTTTTTTAGAATTTTTTTTAATCATCTTCGTGAGGAAGATAGAATTTCGTCAAGTAAAATGTTGAAAAGTGGATCGTATGACAAAGAAGCAGGATCGTTTTCATAAGAAAACGTGTCTCTCTCCTGATCCATCAACGCGAAATAAGATTGATTACTTCATGATTGATGCAAGACACGATTCAGGTGTACTGGACGTACAATCGTTTCGTGTTTTAAATATCAACTCGAACCACTACCTTTTCGCAGCGAAGATTGAATTACAACAGCATTAACCATTTAGACATTATATTCACAATTATATATTAGATTCTTAATTCACATCCCTTACAATTAATCTAAATGCTGTAATAGAGAAAACCATACCAAAAATCTTCGCGTTCATAGCAATAGTAATGTGGACAATTTGCAATGTGCTAATGGGGTGTCATTGTTTTTTGCCGTTTAGGCGTTATGCTAAACTGTTCAGATTTTCAGCGCTTTACAATATATAGTAAGTCTATTGTGGGACGAGAAGAGTCAAAAAGTACGGTGTCATCCAGTTCAGATTTTTAGCGGCTTACATTACAAATCTGATGTGAAACGAGAAGAGAAGAAAAGTATTAAACGAGCGCAGCCATATGGAAGAAACGCACCATAGTATCAGGTATTAAAGCACCAAGATGCCGCGATAATATTGTAAAATATATATCATAAAATTGTCACATTTAATATTTTCGCATATATTATATACTAATTATTTTATTTCATTAGAAAAAAATTTAAGCACCTCTACATAGAGTATCCATATAAGTACATTTAGCTGATTCTAAATTTTTAATTTACACTTTTTCTTGAGAATTTATAATGAAACCGGAAGTAATGAAAATATACTCTAAAAAAGATTTCCCAAAGGTATTTGTAAATATTCCAAATTTTTTTCACAAAGTATTCAATATGGAATTAATGTACTTAATGTATATATTGTGACGAACAATTTTTTATTACCTAATTTATTTTTCCTATAAATCTGATAGCACAACACTCTCCATACTTAGACGCCAAGTAATCCTATAAGGCGCTAAATACATTCTTTGCGTTTTAGTGTTTATGCGCTAAACATTATTTTTAATTTTGCTTTCTAACTGCGTACAATGGGAAAAAACAAATGCCTTTGCCTTATAGATATTAAAAAAATGTTTTAAATACTGAAATGAATAGTACGGCATTATCAAGATATTAAACAAGAATTATTTATTTTGTGAATATTTATCTTAATTTGGGTACTACAATTATATGGCACGTCATCACCAAAACTTTGAACTATACCAGCAAATATTACTAAACCAAATTAATTAATAAAATATATTTGAAATTATTAAGATGGAACAATGATGAGGTTGAAAGTTCATAAACTTTTTTTGCTTGCTTAATGCATTTAACGCATTTAATTTTAAATGAAGAGACGCAATAACGCATTTGACGCAAGAATTCAATCATCATTTCGCCTTAGCATTATCAATGTATATAAAGACGTTAACATAGTGAAGTTTAATTATAGGTACACACTAGTCAGTGACTATTTACTATATTTACGTCCACCTCCACCAGGAAGTTAAGGTACTATTTAGTACAAACTCGAAACAACCAACCCCTCAATAAGTTTTTTATTTCTCGAAGAGCCAAGGAATATACGATTTAACCGCAACCATTAAGAATTCGAATATATTGTATATTTTTCGTAAATTTCTTTGATATTATAAGTGAATTATTTACTTTTTATTTATTTTAAATATAAACATTCGATTTACAGTAAATTAATGTAAAATAGTAGATGGTTCACGTACTTAGACCTTTTTTAATTTATATTATAGTGATATTATTCATTTTCTTATTAATTCTGAAAGATCGATAAAAAAAAATTTCTTAAGAAAATAAAAACAAAAAAAAAACACATGGACTATAAATTAATTAAAAAATTTGAATATTTTCTAAGACTACTGCATATAAATCAATAAATTAACTTAATTTCTGTTATTGTCTCTTAATTTCTATTCGAACTTTTCTGATTTTTAAATAGTTTCTTTTCGTTCTAATTAAAAAATTCGAATATTTCCTAAGACCACTGCATATGAGTACTTGACAATACTCGAAACAGCGTTGTATGGTCAGAGAAATTTCAATAAATTAACTTAATTTCTGTTATTGTCTCTTAATTTCTATTCGAATTTCTATTTCTGATTTTTAAATAGTTTCTTTTCATTCTAATTAAAAAATTCGAATATTTCTTAAGACCACTGCAAATGAGGACTTGGCAATACTCGAAGCAGCGTTGTATGGTCAGCGAAATTTCAATAAATTAACTTAATTTTTGTTATTGTCTCTTAATTTCTATTCGAACTTTTCTGATTTTTAAATAGTTTCTTTTCGTCATGAAGATAATATTAATAATATAAGTCTATACTCAGAACAACCCAATAATTATAAGAATTGAATTTTTTAAGCCGAAAGCCAAAATAGATGGTTCTCTTCTTTTTTAATTGGTATATACATATAATTTTATAGACTTGAATCAAATAAACCAATAATATGAGTTATTATTTTTCTGAATTAACTGAATTAAGTTGAAAATTGTTTGATTATAAATAATTAATTTGTTCGCTTTGTTATTATTATTATTTTGTTTGGTGAATTTGCACTGTGACCTATAGTTTTATTGTGCTCCATTCATGGACTAAGAGATTTTCTCCAAGTCCAACTTTTACTATAAATTGTAGCATTAAATCAACATTACAAAGTTTAATTGCTTTCTTTTCTTAGTATTTATACACCTTAATAACTCTCAAAATTAGTGATCTAATCACTTCGCTTCTTCCTGAAAATAAGGAAAGAAAGAATGTTGGTAGAATGTTGGTTGGTAGAATTATAGCAGAAGGAAGAACGTTCACACACCTCCGCAAACAAACGCCATTGGAACTTTAATCTATGACCGACTTCAACAGACGGATTTGCTACTGAGCACAGTTATTTCAAGCCCACAAAAATTTTAAGTACTATTTAGTCACTTACTCTTAAATAATGTTTATTGTATATTCTGAATTGACAGATCGCAATGTAAGAAAATAATAATAATATCTCCTGTACATTTGCCACACTAAGGCACTTAAATAAAAAGAAGAAACTCACCTTTGTCACTCCAGCAAGATGAGTCAATGATAAGCAGGTGTTTTGTGTTAAAGAATCCAAACTTCTCCAACACAAGATCAAATCATAAATTTCAAATCCCGTGTACAGAAAAGTGACAAAAATAGTCATCAACGTTCCATAGCACAGTAAAATGATTTTTAATCCTAATGATTCATGTTTTAAGCCCAGAAGAGGTATTCCAGCTATCTGTGCCAACCAAATATTTAAGTCAATAGAACCAATATATCCTTTAGCGGGATCTGATGGAAATATATATGCAGATAATTTTTCAAGTCGATTCATTTTCGTATATAAAAAAGTATAAACATTATTGAAATGGACATAATAAGTACAGCTCTTTTATAATAAAATTTTAACAGCTCAAAAATATAGTTCAACCCTTGCAGTCACAACACACCTCCGCCAGTAAATTGGTATTTAAATATTAAAATAAATTATACCTTGTAACTAATTTAAAGGCGTTAATTGTGAAATTAATGTCACGTTTAACAACAAATTGCAGCTCTAAAATTATTTACATTGAGACTGCATTCGCAATGACATATGGAACTTTACCAGTTCATTTTGCTTTTAGTGAATTCGTAAGCATGATATATTCACAATATCATTTTGTTTGGATATTATTTATAATTATTATTGTTATAATTTATAAAATTGATTATTTTAATTTAGACGTTTTTCCGAGTGTCATAAATTGCACTTTGATTGGTGAAAAAAATTCTCACATAAGAAATTAGAAGCTAAGAAATAAATATGAGGTGTGGAAAATAATGTCTTTTCATTTCTTTTCATGAAAATGTAAGATTATTTTTATTAGTGAAATAAATCTTTTATGAATAATATATTCTTCTGCTGTTTCCAATACCTGTTGCACCTCTCTGGCGGCTATATGTTTCCATGCTTGGTAAAAAACTTATTCAGATGATTTTTGACTCCCATTTGAAGCAAGGTTTGGCTTGACTTTACATAAAGGACTACATATTCAATCTACTAGTCAAAGACGTATGTACAACCTTGCTACTAGTCAAGACACATCTTGGACTGGTAGGATTGAGTTAGGGTAGTAATACGTCCTAACATTAATAAATGCTAACCACGGCTGTAACCCAGCATAACACTTCTAATCTCCAGTTAACGACGTCTTCTGACAAAACACCAAGATTAGCACGAGTAGTGTCGGCCGACAGCAACATTTCAGGCAAGTGGAAACAACAATCGGAACAATCATCGAAGCACGATTATTCCAAATAATCGTAGTCATCAAATTAACAAACCAGCATTATATTATAATTATATTAGATTGTAAAACCTTATTTTATTTTAAATTCTCCTAAATAAATAATTAAATTAGTAGATCACATTGTCTTTGATTTCCAAAATAAAAATTCTATTGCAACGACCCCTGGACGACGGCTGAGTATACCTCAGCATAATCAGCGACAAAAACTGTGTCGTTATAACCTTCTAAAAACATTTCATAGCGGACCGAAATAAATAATGATCGTAAGTGGGTGTGGAAAGGATATTCTAAGATGGGTGTTGAAAAGTATATTCTAAATAATATTTTTTAGTGAAAAACATACTTGTATAACATCTCCATTTACCTTTAATATTTTCACGTTTTAATCATAAATCATTATCATTATCTTCAATGCCTTACCGACCTATTTAAAAGTTGTTTTTACCATTTATAAACTCATGGTGATGACATATTATCCCCGGCAAAAAATCTTCTTTAACATCTTAGTCACTCCGGTACACTTTATATAGAAACATATGGACGTTGGTCCCATATTGTTTTTACTCTTAAATTGCTAAAAATACGCTCTCACAAGCAACAACACCAACGTCAGACCAGCCTTAATTATGAGTATTTAACAATGCTTGATACTTTTCTTACTCTTAGTTATCTTCAAAAGATAAGAACACGAAAACAATACTAAATGTGATTAGAATGTGATGTATAAAATAAAGAAAGTAGTCGTGTGTATGACGTGCTGGTGAACGACATTTTACATATCCGTTTACGTTTGCTGGGATATTAAATTCTGCAATTGTGACGTAAAAATCACTTCTAGTCGTAGTATCAAAAGTAGTCTTTATATCAACAAATGAATGGTGTAAGTCAGTTTGTTTTTCTTGCATATCTTCTCTTGAATTTGGCGCCTGAAGACAAACTGATAAGGTCCAATTAGTCGCTCGACGATTGCCTTCAACCTTTCACATTGTACATTTTGCAGAACTGCATAATGTTTAAAAAACTAATCTTGCAGTATCTTCTTTTTTGTGAAATCGACAAAGCAGACTTAAATTCAAACCATTGGGCATACATTCATCTAACCATATTTAATCTATCCAATGGCTTTGAACAGATCAGGTACAACATCGGCGCCTACTCCTTTGTTATTTTTGAGCTGAGCTATAGCAGTTTTAATTTCATCATAGGTAATGATTTTTCAATTGGTTTTTGTAATTAATAAATAATATTAAAAGTAAAATATAATGAAATCATTTTCCTCAAACTAAACAGAATTTAATACAAATTAGTCACTGGTTTTTTTTGACAGGATACGGTCCAGTTTACAACCTTTTTGCAGTGATGGGATTAATTTAAAACCCTAATCAACTCATAATTAATCGAATCCAACTCTAGAATTTCCGGTTAAGAAGGATTATAAAATATATATGTATATATATTTCAATATAATTTTATTAATGAAATCAAATTTTTTATTAGTTTTTTCGACGAATGACGAAAATGAAAATCTTCATTTAAAGCAAAAACTCCTTTTTTTTATCATAATATGACGTAATTGAAAAAAGATTATGAACAAATTTGACGTATATTTGATAAAAAAATATTTAACTAAATTTTCCTTTTATGGAAACATTCGATCGACGCTTGCATTTTTAGTTTCTAAAATTTACATTTAAAAAAAATTACTCCCCCTAATTAGAAGCTTGAACATCGTTAGATTAGAATTTTATTTCAGACAAAGATACAAATATTATTCTAATATTATCTTAAATAAATTTTACTATTTATTTCTAGTTTTATTGATGTAACAGTTCCACGTTATATTACATATATATAAATATTATATTTGCTAACAAAACATCACATCCTAAGGCAAACAAATAAATAGCATGATAGACTTTCTCATGGATTCTATTGCTTGATATAAAGTTTTTATAGCATGTTATCTATTAACATACTTGCATGCCTTGTTAGCTTTATTTTGTGTTGTTTGAATTCTGAACTAATAGTTTCTATGACAAGACTTAAAATAAATTATTGTTGGACTATCAGCAAGTGGGAAGACTACTACCAAATATTCATTTTATTTCGTTTTCACATTGCTGAAAGTACAACCAAAGTACAACCAATATCTGCCAATAATACCTTTCATTAATAGATTCATTGTTGTAACTCTGCCATCTATTAACCAGTAGCACATAAACGGGAGTCTGCTACAAATTATTGCCACATTTTATTAATAAACATAGTTCACAAGCGTTTATTACAAAGAGTTTGACAGCTATAGAGGTATGAATTTATAAAAATTTTGAAAGTTTTGTATATTACTGCAAACTTAATTTTTTAAACTTTATAATAATAAAATTATTAGTGATTTTAAGAAAAGATATAAAATAAATATAACTATCCAAATGGTATCATATGATTATACAAAAAATGGAATTATAGAGGCAATATATAGTTGACATAATAATTTACTTAAAATAGTAGGCACTGTTTTCTAAAAGTGGAATGAATCAAGAAAGTCACAATGTAAAACCTCTTAAAAATGCAAAATGGACAAATTTAATGGCAATAAGTTTAGTGTTAAGCATGATATAGACGATGAAATTTGTTTGCAAACAAGGTTTGCTGGCTATCAAATTGCATCGTCTATACTCAAGTTTGCAAACCAAAATTTGGTTTGCAAACTAGTTTGCAGTGAAATTAAAATTTTTCAATTATTTGTTAAGTTTGCAAACATGTTTACTTGTGTATATCGAAGTTTGCAAACTTCTCATAATTTAAGAATTTTGGTGAGCGTCGGACAAACAAAGATTACAGAAAAAAATTATTAATTCTTGGTAAAAAGAAAAATAAATGAAAAATAATTAAAAAATTGCTAGACATTAGACAATTATTGAAGAAGTTTATATATTTTAAAAATTATTTTGTGCTAAAAACATTTTTATAGTAAGCTTTAATATTTAAACAATTATTATATGAATAAAAATTTTAAAATGTAACATATTAAAAAATTGAAACAAAAATAATTTTAGTTTAAAAAATGAAATAAATAACAGGTTGCTATGATCATCACCTCAATTTCTTCAGTTTCAATTATTGTTTTGCACTCTGTACTTACTCCGCTGTTGATATGAACGCTGTAGAAAATAAATAAAAATGAAGTTTGCCAACCTTGTTTCAAAGTGTATAGCAAAGCGCATATTCGGTTTGCAAATTTGGTTTGCAAACAAATTTCATCGTCTATATCATGCTTTACAATAAATCTGCAATTACAATTGTAAGGTATTTATTGCTATTTGTATTGCAGTTAAAGCCATTTATTGGAAAATATCCCATTAAATTCAATTAATGGGGAGTTGAATATTCATTTATAATGCATTATATTTCAATATTTGTAATGTATGTAGAATTTTATTTCTACTATTGATATATATCTTTATAATATATTTTTTTAAACATCACAAATTTAATTTAAATTTTATGCAACACTTTGAAAAATAAAAATATTTTATTAAGTACCCAAAAACTTATCAGACATAATTCTTTAATTCTTACTTTTTAAAAATTTCTTTGATTTTTAAAATTAACTTCAAATTTTGTTCTTTACTTAACAATAGTCCTTTTCGGTGGCTCGCTAGTATGGCATCACTGTTGCAATCAGTGCGAACCACCGAAAATACCTATTGTACATAACGCAACAAAAATATATGTCAAAAAAAAGCATTTAACATATTTTAAAGGTGATGCCAATTTGTTTTAACCAGACTTAATATTGTTTTTACAAACCCAAAAAAAAAATTATGACTATTATATATTATTAGGGGTATTCAGGCAACAGATTAGTTGCTTAGTAGATTATTACAACAAATATTTGCATACAAAAAAGAAACTAAACAGAGAATGTACTCTTTCGGAGTTTCTCAGATTAGGGAAAATTTGATTAATAGTGCTGCCAGTACCAAGTGTCGGCGCTATGAGCTTAGGGTGTCTCAAAAAGGAAATTCAAAAATAATAACATAAATTAATAAATAAAATTAAGTAAAACTATAATTTTTAAAGGAATAAAATATAATTAAAAAGTATAAAATTGAATATTCCAATTCTTGATATATGACACGTTTGCAATTTTAGTTATATGATAAATTATATGATATGATAAGATAACTTATATAATAAATTTATATATTATTAAAATTTACGAATATTTGAGTATTTCACTGTTAACATACGTTTCGCTTTTGCTGTTGATACGAGTGCTGCCAAGGCATTTGCACACAACAAACTAATCAGATTACGCATTTTGGGTCGTTCAAGCAACAGATTAACATCAAAATGCTAAATTTTTTTTATATGAAGTTCTTTAGTCTACTAGGTAACTAATCTATTGTATAGTATATAGCAGGCAAATTACATTGTGTATAAAAATAAACAACATATATTAAAAATTAAATTGAATACAAATTTAAAAGGAATGGTAAATATGTTGAAAATTTCAAAATGAAAACCTGAAATTTTTCTTTTTTTCCAATTTTCAAATTTATGAAATTTTTGAATTTCGTTTGAATTTTTATTTACATAGAATTTTTAACACATGATTGCAATATTCGTTGGAGTTCCCAATGAAAGTTCACAATAATTCGCTTATTACATTGGCAACGCTTGTTTTTCTGCTAGCCGATGTAGGTAGGTAGATAGGTAGGGAAAATAGTGTTGTTGCTTTGCGTACATTTCGACCAGTATAAGCGAGTAATTTGCTGTT
>NW_024032199.1:0-11450 GCF_002237135.1 Teleopsis dalmanni | reverse complement strand
AAATTTAACAAATTCGATTTAATAAATAAATTAAAAGAAATGTTATAAAGTAAATTAAATATTATAAACTAAATTAAATTAAATATTTTAAATTAAAATAAATTTTATAAATTAAACTAAATATTATGAATTAAATCATATATTAGAAATTAAAATAAATTTTATATATTAAAATTTAATTAAATTTTTTAATGAAACTAAATATTTTTTAAGATTTTATAGAAATTTCATTAGCGGCAACTTCAAACAACTTAGGGTGTTGAACTAACTTACGAAATAATGGATTATTATGTATAAAAATTTAAATTATCTATATAAATATGAATAATTTGCTAAATATTAATAATTTTCAATATTGCACTATATTAGATAATAATTTTTTTTAATGAGGAAAATTATTAAGTTGGGTGTAACTAACAAAGAGTTGCCGCCAAACTTTGTGGAGATATGGTATGTGGACAATAATAAGAAAGTGAATATTATACAAAATAAAGCAAAAAAAAAGGAATAAAAAAATAAAATAGCAATATGTGAATAAAGAAATAATAAATTCAACACTATTATTTCTAATTACAAAACCAAAACAAAAAATCAATAACAATAAAAACATTTATTTGAATACATATTTTTTATTACAAAATTTATAATAAATATTAGTCACATTAATAACTTGCTATAATAATAATAATAATAATAATAAAATAAAAATTTTATGAGAATAACAATAATTTTAGGAGAATACTTATTCTATAATAATAATAATTTCATAATAGTAATAACTTTATAATAATAATAATTTTATAATAATAATAATTTTGTAATATTAATAATTTTATAACAATAAAAAATTTGTAATGTTAATTTTATAATAATAATTATTTTGTAATTATAATTATTTTACAATAATAATAATTCTATAATAATAAAAATCTAATAATATTAATTATTTTATAATATTAAACATTTTAAAATAATAATATTATTATATTATAATTTATTTTTTAAAAATAATAATAAATTTGCAATAACTAACTAAAAATTTATATGACATTTTGTAAACAAAAAAAATAGCATCACTCACTTTTTGACCGCCTTTTTACTCACATTTTAATTATCAGTAGAAACTTAATTTAGAAAGCAAAAAGAAAAAAATCAACAAACAATAATAGGACAAAAAAATGCACTTCTCTAGTTGCAACAAATAAAAATTAAATTCAAAGCAATACAAATAAATAAAAAAACGATAGTAAGCAAAAGAAAAAGTACAGCTACGTTTAAAAATAAACTTCAAAGAAAATAAACGTATAAAGTCAAAATGAAAAAAAAAAGCATACAATTAAATTGCACTAAACTGTATGCAGCAGTATTAAGAATACAAGAAATGATAAAAAAAAAGTAAAAAAAACGAAGCTTAAAAAATGAAACAAAAATTTTGTAGAAATACAAACAAAATAAAAAATAAAAAATAAAAAAACTGACATAAAAAAGCGTACAATGCTGAAATAATTGCCGGTCTATGTTTTCATTTTGTTGCCGAAATTCGCAAGTCAAACACACATTAAAATAATTTTTATAAATGTGCGAAGGCATAAAATAAAACATTTATAAACAAAGAAACAAACAAAAAATATATAAAATAAAAAAGAAAGAAAGGAAATAAAAAAGCACTGTAGGGAAACCTGTCTTATGCACTTCCACTTATAATTTTTTTTTGTTTTTTTTTTGGTTGTTCCTTTAAATGTTGTTTGAAACGGAAAACCGTTATAAACGCATCTTAATCAAAATGGACAATAAGTAAGTGACTTAAATTAGTGGATTTATGCGATTGCTTTTATATTATTCAGATAGTTATAATGAATAATAAAAAATAATATAGCCTAATAAATGTTATTTAAAAAATTTTTGTTGTCAAAAACAATTAAAAAAAAATAACTAATTTTATATTAAAAATCAAATAAGATAAAAAATATTTATTTAATATATGTTACTTATATAAATTAAAGTAAATTCGATAAACAAAAATTAATATTAAAATAATTATAAATGAATTGGAATGAAGAAATAATTAGTAAACATAATATTCAAAAATTATTATTAAAAGATATTACTTAATATTTTAAATCAGAGTATTTTTGAATGGTAAATGAAAAAAACAAAATACCTATAAAATAAAATCTAATTTAAAATAAACAAATATAGTACAATATATTTAATCGTTTGAAAAATGTTTAAAATTAAATTTATCATATATAAATAGCTGATAAATAAATACAATTAAAATAATATATAATAAATACAATAACCAAATATAAAATAAAAATATATGCCAAATTAAAAATCGTTATTAATAATAATAAAAATAAATATTAGCTATAATAAAAAATTTATTACAAAATATTGAAACCAAATTAATAAATAATAATCAGTTAACAGAAAAAAAATATTAAATTAAAAATATGATTATACTAACAAAAATTATTGTGAAATTAATTTTATTTTATATACAAAATAATATTTTTTATTAAATATTTAATAATATTATATAAGACATTTATCATATATCTGTATAAAATATATATGACATATCTTTATAAAATATATATGACATATCTTTTGATGTTTTACGTGAAACGCTTTCGTTAAAAACAATTATATATAAAAATAATAAAATCATCCAAAATTAAATTAATTAAAGCATCCAATTTTTTTAATTTGTTAAAAAAAATTCAAAACATATATATCAACATCTTCATGGTTCATAAACTTTATTAAAAAATAAATGTTTCAAAATATTATTTAAAAAAAAATAAAATATAACACTAAACAATAGCTAGTTTTTTTTTTGTAAATTTTCGATTTTCGATAAACAACACAATATAAAGAAAAATTATAATATTAAATATAATTTTTATATCTTTATATTTATAATGAGATTATATATAACTTATGATAAAAAAAAAACAAAAGTACTAAACAAAAATAAATTTTTTAATATTGTTTTTTATAAAAAATAAAAAACAATTATTAAAGAAGAAAATATATTGAAACAAATTCAATTTTATTATTATTAAAATAAATAATAAATAGCACTGAAAGCAGTTAATTTGTTTTTATTAAATAATCAACACTAACCAATTTTTTTTTAAATTTGTCATATAAGAAACTAAAATTTTTTATATTTTATAAAAATTGCTAATTCTTTTTTAATTTTTATTAACAGAAATTAATTTTTTTACAATTTCTATATAAATAAATAATATTAAACACAGTCAATTATTTGTTTGTGATATTTTCATATAAATAAATACTACTAAATATTATATATTTCTGAACTTCTTCCGTAAATAAATTAAATTATTAAAAATGAATTTACAATCATTAGTAATGAAATAGTATATTAACCAACAATTGTTGTTATTAAACAAATAAAATAACTAATACTCACAAAACTGCGATCTAACACAAACTTAGTTAGAATATATAAAGATCAATACTGAAAGACAAAACTGGAGAATAAAATTGTATCTTTTTGTTGACAGTATATGCTTAATATAGAGGATATTATTTATTATTTTTATATTATGGTTAGATTTTATATTACTGTTAGATTTTTCTGAAAATAATTTCGTTTATCGATAGATATATTACACGCGACCCTGTATATTAAATTGCACATATTGTGGAACTAAAAAGAGGTTCTCGCTAATTGTAGAATAACGCTCTTAACTACCTACCTATAATAACAATATTACCATACGTAGTATATGTGACCTTAGGCTTATGAAGACAATAATGGATACCTGTTTATTATATCAAATAAGGTATTAAATATATCATTGTATATAGTAACAATGATATATTGTTACTTATTGATATATATTTTAAGTTGTATATAGTTCCTTTAAGCAAGTTTTTGTATTTTCTTTGATAGATATAGAACGAATTTACTATTAATTTTTTTAGAAAGAATGGTATTTATTTTTGCAACTAAGTTGTTAATAAAACACTTTAAGTATAACATTTCAAATCTGATTAAAATTAAATTAATTTTTACACATTTTTTTATATATTTTATAGTAGCTTGTTTACTGATCTCTTCTATAGAAAAATACATAATTATTTATAAGTATTGAGTAAGAGCAAAAGAGACAAGTAGTGATTTAAATGTTAAATTCTTTGTACCCACCTACAAAGCATATATTGTATTTCACAAAAGTTTTAAATTTTTTTATAAAATTATTTTTAAATGTGAGAAAAGTATAGTAAATAGATAAATATTTGCAAATGTTTTTATATGTGTAAAATTCAAAAGGAATTTTACATCAATCCAAAGTTTTCTACTCAATTCTTGGCACAACTACTGACCATTTAAGCTTGATTAAAATTAACTGTAATTGCTCACTTCCATTATAAAATTTGCTCGTTAATGTTTGTAATAAATATCAAATAAACATTAATACTAGCAGATAATAATTAAAAAAAAAATAATGAAAATGAAAATGTACAACAGCAACAAACATGCTTAGAAGTATCTCAAAATATTGAATAACGTCGTCACAACTACTTTTTATTGTTGACATTTTTTATGCTGTAAATGCATAAATCAACTGCAAACAGTTTGCATTTGTATGGGGGTAAGGCGAATCAAATCATATCGCAGATACAACCAACAACAACGTGTGGAAAAACATTACTCGTACTACTCGTACGAGTATATGAACTTTTAATTGAAAAACTAAACAAACAGAAATACAAAATATAATAATAATATTTACCACTGAACTGATTTAATGCCGCTAAACTAAATAAACAAATTCGAATAAAAATGCAACTCAAAACACAAGAAGATAACACCGCGCAAACAATTGCGCCAAGCGAAGCGGCCAGATAATGAGTATTAGAACGTTAGAATTCTATGTTTAAGTAAATACCGCTGTGTGTGCTCTGCCAGGGTATTAAATTCGAATGTTAACATTTTTATTACTAATACATTGTTGATAGTTGACTGTTGATCGTTGACTGTTGAATGTTGATACAAAAACATACCTATTTACAAAGTATGTAGAAAATATTTCTTCCCAATCATATTAACGGCCTTCGAATTGACAAATGACGAACGCCGGCTGCACTCGTCAGCAAGAATCAAGCCAGAGCAGAACAACAGCAGTAGCGGTGCGAATATCTTAACAATTGATTTTGCGGTGTTGTAGCCGAGGCAATCTCGAAGATAGACATAGACGACGACAAACAGCAGTAGCTACAGATCGAGAGATACACCTCAAAGTTGATATGTGCACGAAAGCCAAACATACAAACACACAAACAAACATACATGACTGATAAATATAATAGACTGGCATTCTTACAAAGCTACGCTACGTCGCTGCTTTTGCTGCTCTTGCTGAACGCTGCTGTAGCCACTGCTTGCTGCCCTGCCAGTGCAAATAATTTATATGCCAGTATGTGGTGTGCATTTTAGATAAAATGTGTGTTTAGGGCATATCGCAGATACTATAGATTTATATGAACTACTATATACATATGTATGTGTAGTAGTATTTGCACTTATGAGCATAGATACCATATTAAGATTAATTTAGGTAAATAAAGGTGTTTTACAACAACAATACTGCATTTATAAATCATTCGGTATTCAATACAATTGTTGTTAATACACAAAGAAGATATCGCGACATGACTAGAAGACAGGACTTGCATTTAAATCGGTTTTTAATATTTGCAAAGGTTTATCAAATAGCAGAAATGCATGTTATGCAGTTTTGCGTACTTAATTAGTTTTCGCAAAAGGCAATTAGTTGCAAAAGTTTACACATTTCTATTAATAGTGTACATATTCTGCAATATATTGATGTCCATTAGTCATTTTGTATTATAAAGTATTCCATGAATATCAAAATATCAGTTGGGTTCAGATATTATATATGTAAAAATACCATATGGTACTAGTATATACAATATGTGTATGCTGTATCGTACATACATATATAGATTTGTATATACATGTTCGTTAAGTTTATATAGTTTAATTTGCTATTAAATTAGCTATTACAGTGTGTTGTTGCTATTAACCATAGTAAGTAAGGAGAGAAGAGCGAAATTTGACAAATGGCACAGATGAATAGTTAAGGAACGTGAGATTGAACGCATTTAATAAGTAGAAAACGATAAATAAGCAAACTATTTCAGCTTAAAATATAAGGTTTGCTAAGCATTTAATACGGTATAAACTATAAATAAGCAAACTATTTCAGTTAAATAAACCTTATTTTGTTATGCTATCATATAAACCTAGTGATCCTTTCTAGGATCCTTTCTTTACTAGAGAAAAGTTTTAATAGATTAGATTTATAGAACTCAGTAACCTTTCTGCAATAGAAGCAGTAATGTTCGTAAACTGAAGCAATGTTTTAATAGATAAGGTTTGCTAAGCCCTGTAAAACTTTCTAATTGGTCAAATAATGAAGAAAGATTTTAATCGACTGTGTTTTAATCACTACACCATATTGAATAATCCAATGAAAACATATACATACATATATAAGACTGCTAAAGCAGTATTTTTTAACGCAAAAGGTAAGGAGTTTTAGCAACCCAATAACAATTTGAACCAAAAAACTACTATGCCATTTTAATTAAACGAACAATGTCTGCAAGATCTAGATTCGTAATAAAGGAAATGCAGTAAGATTAAGCAAAAATTTAAGATTGGAACACCAATTTCTTTTCAATTATGCATTATCCATAAATAAAAGATATATACCTTAGGTTTAGAAATACAAACATATTGTATTACTTAGTAAGAAAGTTAAGTTAATTATAACTAATACGAGTGCAAAATATTTTAAGGTTTTTTACAACAAATAGTAATTCTAAAAATATTCTTACCTTCGCCGTCAGTGGTTAATGAATCCGGAATTCGTACACATAATTCGGACTGCATTTTTATGTTGGACGCAGTACTGCCAGTGCTGCCTGTGCTTGTGTTGTAGAAGTTTTTTCCGTTTTGTGAATTTTCGTCTGCAACACAATCTGTAAGTATAAAAAGTAATTTTATAATTAATATTCAAGATTTAAGAAAAATAAATATATATATACATATACCATATATATAGGGAAGATATAACTATAGATATAAAATAATACAACTAATCTTTAATCTTCAAATCTTTAACGAAGAGCAAGTTGCTTCTCAGGAGAAAGTGATGTATTTAATAAGGTTGATCAAAAAAAATAATTATTATATTATAGTATTATTTAAATAAGTTAGAAATGCACAGATATATGACAATGCAGCTGTGAAACACTTTATTTATCGTTCTTTATTTATCGTTCACAGCTTTAATAAGAATCTTGATGGAGATATATAATTTTGGGGCTCTCATCTCTATGAGATTACGAGACGTTTTTCAATTCAGGAAGAAACTACTTGTTGTTGTTAAACCCACTGATCTCATATTCAAATATTTCAAATGTTGTGGATCTGTTCCTAGTTCGACTAGCGCATACGTTTTGCAATTGTTTGCGATTATCCTATGACTAAAAACTCAGGAAAAGGAAGTGTTAAATTGTGTAAACATCTGCTCTTCAGAGAAGTATAACAATAAACTAGAAAGTAGTTAAGGGTCTTGAAAAATCTGATATAGTATTTCTGAGTTATGTTGTCAGTTAAACTATTAAAGTATATGATTGTGAAGTGTTCTTATATGTAACTATTGGGCGTTACATATAATATAAACTGTAAAATAGTTTTATATTTTATGATTCAAATGTTAAGAAAAGGTAATTATAATTCACAAAATAATGAAATATTAATTTATTCTTGCGTACCTTATTCGAACAGTTCATAAAAATTATATCGTTTAGTAGATCTATGTATGAAAACTTGTTTCTTTGTTGAGCTGTTTTACAAATCACCATATGACTATAATAGCAATATTGATTTTAATCTACATTTAAATTTTTCGAGATTTTTAAAATTTGTTTATTTTTTTTTTTGTTGTATCTGAAATATTCCCATAACAAATGTATCTTAACAAGTGCATTTGTGCACACGCCAAAATCTATTTACAGTATAAATTAATTTATTTTGCAATGCAAATTGTTTGACGCATTTTTAAGTTTTTGCGTGCATATTTTCAAGACCCAACGGAGAGCTATGAGTAAGTGAGGGTGATTATAGACGTACAAGTAGTTTAAAAAAATATATGTATGTACTATATGTTCCTATAAAAAAAAATAATGACAGAAAGAAATTTATCGGTGAAAATTGCCATGAGAAGGCAGACAACATAAACCATGTAAGAAGGACGTCTGCAACTGTGACTGCAATAATTGTGCGAATTTTTTCCCAACTAATCAATATAAAATATCTCGGCGCCATTTCAAACCGACGATGTACGCTGCTGGCCCCTATCAGTATCTGGGCTGTCAGCAGCAGCTGTTTGATTGCTTATACGAGAAATCGGCGCCAGAATTCTTTCTTTCATTCTTTTTAAAAATGAATTATACGAAGTGAATCTTGGTTAGTTTATTTAAATTTATGTCTAAATTCTTATTTACATAAAAATTGCTTCTTATCTGACAAAAATATATTTATATATGTATATTTTTTTTGATTTTTTATTTACATATTTAAATATTTAGGGATTAATTTTTGTTTGTAGATTTCTTATTTCAACATGAAGAAGAAGATATCATTTAACATTGTTTACAATTTAATTATTAAATAAGGTAGAGTAAAATACATATTTGCAACTATATTAAGAAAATATTTTCATAAGAAAAATTTAAATAAAAAAATATTAAAAACTATTTTTATAAAAATTTTTACCTTGTGGGTTCAGTCTCTCCAGTAATTGTTGAGGTTGGTAAGGTGGTGGCGCGGTTTCTGGAATTATAAATTTGAATTTAAATTATTTATTTAATTTTATATATTAAATAAAAGATAAGTAAGAAAAATAATTCTGGGTAATATCACATTATCTTATATGTTGTGATGTGATATATTTTGAAAGTAAAAATAATGTTAATATGTTGAGTAAGAAGGTCATAGGTCTTAATATAAGATCCTATCAAAAGTATAAATCCCAAAATAAAATCTGAAAATGAACTTAGTCATATTATAATATTGTACTAATGGTATATATATGTATGTTTGTTTGAACATACATGCAAATAAAGTTGCCACTTAATGTTACATTTTTATTGTAAATTTGAAACAATAAATTTTAAATAATTAAGCTATTTAAAATTAGCATAATATACTATAGCAAATAAAAAACAACTACCAAATATCATAAATCGAGTTCACGAACAGAAATAAGTGTAGGTTTTTGACGTTATAAACGTATTTAAATTTAAATTGTTGGCCAATGAAATTTGTATCTTTTTAAATAAATATAGGAAGGAAATAGTTATAAAAATATATTTTTATTGTTATTTTTATGAATGAAAAATATTAATGAAATATTTGTTATGTGTCGTCTCAGTATAAAAATATAAATAAAACTTAATGATTATTACTTTTGTTAAGTTCATAATAAAAGAAACCAATTCATAATACGCAAACATACATCAATATCTTTTAAATACATTTGTATATAAATTTGTAGTAAGATTTCGGTGTTTCGGTTAATATTTAAGATTTTTAAAAAAATTTCATTCAATTTTTGAAAGCCGCCTTATTTGGCGAATTAAATCTTATATGGATTTTTAATTTGATTTTAGGCCTAATTTTTCACGCGTACGAACTATGTATCTTATAGCTAATAAAGTCTGATAGAGAATTTTGTTTTGTATATAATTATAATAAAATAATATAAAGCTAAAAAAAAAAAACTAAAACAGATTTTAAAAACAAGTAAATAAATAACAAAGTCTATATAAAAAAAAAATTATTTTATTTAAATAGCGAAAAACAAAAGCGCGTACTTGTCATGTGACAAGTATGAGTATCTCAAGATTAATAGCCACCGAAAGAGCAGCTGCCGCCTGTTTCTAGTAGCGTTTCAGCGTTTCTTACCCCGTCACCATTGGCTTTTCTGTATTCAGTTGTTTTTATTTTATTGTCTGATACAAATGGAATTTGAATTTGTCTTCATTGGAACATAAACTTTATTACACATCTCATTTGAATTAATGTCATTTTGATATTTTAATCCATTAGAAAGGTGTGCCACAATATTTAAGCTTTTAAGTTTTTTTTCTACCTTTTTTAATTACATATCCGATATACCAATCAGTGATTTCGCTCTATCGCCTCACCTCACTGTATATAGTCATAGAGTTACTGACTTACTGAGTTACATATAAATGTGGCATGCGAATCGATATAAAATTTAATTTGTAAATAATAAAAAAATTAATTTTCAATATATGTATTTCTTTGACTTTTAATACTCTTTTTTAATTTAAAGGCTGATTTCGTGGAATTCAGGAATTAAACCTGAAATATAAATATATATAAGGTATCCAATTTCAACTTTTTAAGAGTACTACTTACGCCTGGATACAAAATTGATTTAAATAAGTAGTGTTTTATATAATAATGGAAATTTTCTACGACCTTTGGATTTTTAAGCTTAAGACTTTTAGTAAGAAAATAACGCAAAATTTAAAAACTTATAGAGTAGAGATTTAAAGAGTTAACTACTAATGCAAGAATACGGGCATTAACAACTAACCCATAAAACTGCCACTACACATAAATAAAATAAATGGTCTGACCTCTCACTAGAGCGAAGCTTTGTGATATTAGTGGGTGTTTTTTTATATTAACAACATGGCATTTACCAAACAGAAGATATGCAGACTTCTTCGGATGAAAGCCAGAAATTATGTCTTTCAGAAAGGATTTTCTAATACTAAAATACTTAGTAGCTCGCGACAAAGTATTTTCGGACAAAGATCAAAATCGGATTGTCGAAAAAGATAGAGCAGTTTCATTCCATTCCAGCCAGAGCAGATATACCTTCAATTTAGGCAACCATCTTATTTTCATAACGCAGTATAGATCTATAATCAGGAAACATCAACATCTATTAATCACAATTACAATGCAGTTATATCTAAATTTTACATTAAACATACTTAAGGAAAAAGGTATATAGAGCAAATTAGTTTGAGTGGAGCATAAAATATACATATTTATAAATAAAAATATAGATTTCTTTAATACATCAAAATGAAATACCATCTATATCAAAAAATCAGAATATTTTCTATTTATAATTATAATATTAATATCAGCTTAAACGTACTAGCATATAAAAGATATATATTTAAGAAAAACTTAATTAAATGAAATACTAAAAAATCTGTTTTTAATATGTGAGAGAAGGACAAATAGAATCGAGAAAGAGAATCTTTTCTCTCACAGATATTCTTATATTTTATTACAATGGACGATATTTACCTTGCACACTTTAAAG
>NW_024032198.1:0-11453 GCF_002237135.1 Teleopsis dalmanni | reverse complement strand
TATTTGCTTTATATGACATATGGTATTGAAATATTTGCAATGAAAAATGTTTTCAATTCTGTTATCCTGAAAATGCTAAAATACCATTTGTATAAGTTTTCATAAAAATTGATAAAATAAAATTAAAATTGTAAAACTTTAAATACGTATATTTGAGTTTAAAATATTATTGTTAAAAATATGTCTACGAATATGTTTGTAAATGTGATTTTGATTGAGAGGTTCTGAAAACTAGTGTACTAAAACAACAAAAATTTTTGTTATGTTATTTTAATTAATTGAATTCTTGGCTGATCATACAGATATTTCGAGTACTGTCAAATACCTATCATTATATCCATCATTATTTTTTGAGAGTGCAAGCACCAAGAATTGAACTTGTACCCTGCCAAATTTGATGGGCAAAGTCAGTGCTCATTAGATAACTGACCGAATACTAAACTTAACTTATGTGTTCAAACTTGGAGTTTTGCTAATTTGCTGTAAAAGTTCATACTTTCACTTGCAGTCTTTATGAATAATTAAATATACGCAATAATTCCAAGACCACTGATGATGGGTATTTGGTAATACTTGAAATGTTGTACCTGCAGAAAAATAAGGTCTAACCATATATTAGTTAAATTGACCTGATCATTTTGTTAGAGAAATTGTTGCTGATGTGGTAAAGAAGATACGAATGTATGGTTGAACCAACATGATGAGTCGAGTAAGAACATTTTAATTTGAAATTTAGTTAAAATCTGGTTAAATCAACTAAATTATTTTACTGAGTGTATGGTCAACTAAAACTTCCACCTACTTTTCGAAACCTCTCTATCAAATGCAATAGTTTCTGTTAAGTGAAATAGTCATGACAGTCATAACCGACTTTTTATTAAAATTCAAAAATAATATGCTTCATATATAATGTATTTTAGTTTTATTAAAAAATTAGTCAGGAAAACATTTGTTGATTAAATTTTTCGTACATCATTTTTAAACTGCACGTTTTAGGAATGAAATCTGTGAATGTTGAACTTTATATATAGTATGTTAGTACACAAATCCAACATGCACTCTGCGTATAGCAGATTTTATGAATAATAATAAAAATAAGTGTTACTGACTCGTTCGTTTTTGATCATTTTAGGATGAGGGTCCTAAACACCCTAATATTTGCAAAAACTCTGATAATTTATGTTCAACATTTTACATTTCAAGATAAAAATAATTAAATTGATTTAATGAATAAAGTTAACACATATGTAAATTGAAATTTATGGTTTTAAAATTTTTTATTATAATTTTAAAAAATATTTATAAAACAGATATTTCGATCAACTTCGGAGATCATCTTCATTGTACAATAAGTATAGAAAAAAAAAATTATTTAAATGCATTTAAATAATTGTATAAACATATATCAAAACCAAAATCAAAAAAGGTAAATATTATTGTCTGTTTCAATGTTATATACATTTTTAACATTTAAATTTATAAAGTCAAATGCAAATATAAAGATAAAAAACCCACTTAAGAAAAAAAAATGAAAAAAAACGAGAAGAGAGAATTTTTCACCTGTGATTGATCAGAGACCTGTACATTTGTGTAAGACTTTGTGTGTTCTTTTGAGCCTTTTGAGTTGAGTCATTGATTATTTGGAATATAAATTATATGTAACATTTTCAGCATTACGGACCTATTCTGTACACTTGACAGATTTGTCAAATTCTTTAATAAAATTTTTGATTTAAAGCAGAAAGCTTTTTGGTATTCTGGACACATCTTGACAAATTTCAAAGCTCAAATACCTAGTGCTTCTCACCACACTATGGTGTAAAGTGTTTTGTATAGAAAACTGTTCGTAACTGTTCGTAACTGTTCGTAAAAAATGCTTGTAAAGAGCACGTATTTTAAGATGCCGAAAGCATTTTTCATGCATTCAAATAACATTAAAAAATATGCTTGTAAAGAGCGTATATTTTAGTTAAGAATATTTGTCATGCATGCAAAAAATAAAAAATGCTTAAAAAGAGCATATTTTTATAGTTGTCAACAGCATTTGCAGTATTGCCAACTAACAAGGAAAAGAACTTTTTATTTATGTTACAGAATACCAAAACCTTTACAGCAGTCAATTTTGACAAGTGTCAATGTTTGACAAGTTTATAAAGTGCACAGAATAGGTCCGTTAGTCTACTTCTTTAAAAATTAGAGTATCAAAGAGGAATGGGTCGCTAATCCTGTCATTTGAACATTGATCTGCTCTTATAAAGTGTTTGTGAGCAGCAATTTTCGTCCTAAGTTTGCTTTTTGTTGTACCAACATATACCTGTTGGCATATGTTAGCCCCGTTACCTTCACATGGAATTTAATATACCACATTGTACTCATCGAATTTGTCCATTTTAGTTTTATTCTTGGCTTTGACGCGAATGTGTGCGTATTTTTATTATAGCATTTGGATTTGTGAAATTTCCTGGGAATACAGGAGTATAAGTGATTGAAACGTAAATTTTTGGCTAGAGATTGTATTTGTTTAAGAAGAAAATATACAGTCCGTTTGGGATAATCATTTTGGAGAAGAATGTTAATTTGAATTTTGTTATTTTCATTTGTAAAGCGATCCACTAATATTGAATACAATTCAGATCTATGTTCTGAATTACATGTTAGTTGGAATGAGTATATCTAAATGTTAACGTCTCTAAATGTTATCGAAAAGTAGTAGATTGATAAACATCTGCTAATTTTAAAAGTTTGAAACTTTTAATTAATTTTAATAACTATATATAGAATTCTATTGTTTTACTAAATCAATGAAAAGAAATAGAAATTTACATTGTTTGGGCTCGTAATAGAATAGACCAATAGATTAATTATTATATGATTTAAATCTATTTCTAATTTCCAAATTTATTCAATCTATTAGAAATTGTGAAACATAAAATTTTTAGTACTTTTTAAAACACTTTAATATCATACTTCAATACCCAATACTTTAAAAGTATTTCTAATTTAAATGCCAAATATAAAAGTACAAAACTCAACTTGTACACCCTAAAATGTGAAAAAAATTCTAATAACATTACGACCAAAAAAATATCTCGGTTTTGAACGAAGATTGGATAATTTATTTATTTTTTTTTAAATCAAACTGTTTTTTAAAGTCAAACCTTTAGCTCCAAAGACTCCAAATCCTATTTTTACAGCAAGAATAATTGATGCTCGACTACACAAAACAAATCGCATCGCACCAAAGGGGTTTTCATTTGAATTTTCCAGTGCTATTGGGACATGTGAGACAAGAGTGCAACGGCAACATTCCTCCGCAAAATGTGTCCGTGTACTATGGTCTTGACAAATGAAATTAGTGTTCGCTTCCATCAACGAACGAATTTTTTCATTGCTTCTCTGTGCCTTTGGTAGCTGCCTCCAATTTCGGAAGATGTATTAACAGTAAATGTCAAGAGAAGCATGACATTTGTGTTTTGCGAACAAATGGAGTGTTAGTGGTTCAGGAAGACTACGGATGAGGGACGAGTATGGCAAGTTTATGTCGCCGACGGAATTTAATTATAAATGTACAATTTTGCATTCACACTCACTCACGTTTGTTTGTGAAAATGGTTGCTTTCCAAGCAAGACAATCTACTGAACACCATCGTATAGGAATTGTGAGGCAAAAATTTCTCCTCTGCTCTGAGGATGACATTTTGAATTCACTAAGAACATTTCAGAAAGTGTCATATTTGGTAGTGAGCATATTGAATGGTTTAATATTGCTCAGTTGATTGGTGTCACAAGTACTGAAGTCATTAAATGTCAATTTTTTAGTTGAAATATGACAAACTCTATCAGATTCAAATTTATTATTAAATTTTTATTGAATGGAAAATTTTAATTTATTAATTTTTAATATTTAATATATAATGACATTTCATTGGAGTGTCAATCGCCTGTACTAGCCATAACTTGAAAATGTGGTCTGACTACACTCTGGTACTATATAAATTAACTTGTAGAAACTCTGCCTGTGTACCAATAGTTATTGTTCCAAAAAACTGTTTACGAATAAGACAGCTAAAGGCCTTTGCAGGTATTGTAATTTATTGCTTAGTGGATGTTACTATAAATATTATTTAGGTGTTCCAGCTAGCAACGGTTTCTTTTAGCAAAACAGATTTAGTTTATTTATAATACTTTTCTTGTGATTTGATAACCGACCGATATGAATATCAGTATATAACTTTCGGATAGCTTCTACCATCACAACCCGTCTTTCTTATATTGGCAAATGTGCTTTATCACGTGTAGACAAAACTCTCTCAGTTCAAAATCAGATGAACATGGTGAATGGTAGATAGGACAAATATGATATTTAGTTAAAAAATCAACCAGCCAATGAGAGGACATAAGATTTTGCAACAAACGGCAATTTCGTGTTACACCAATTGCTTCCAGACGTCACCATAGAACTATCCATTAACGGTTTGATTCCTTGGAATGAACTTCTTATGTATAAAGTGGTTGCATTGCTGAAAGCAAATAAACGGTTTGTTCTTGTTTGACTTTTCTGCATAACATTTTTTGGGGTTTTTCTTACCTGGTACCTTCTACTCGTCAATAGTCACATAGGGAGGGGTAGATATATTTTGTTACTTTGCAGGCTTCTGCAATGATATAGTTCGAAGGTGGACTTCTGAGCAATTTTTGGTTGTTAGTCAAATTGTGCAGAATAAACTATGCTACGTTATTCGGTAGTCCAACAGGCCAGTCAATTGGCAATAATTTTTTAATTTAAAATATTTTATTCTATTTCTATGAAATTCAATGAGTTGTCAGTTTTGGTGAATTCATTCATAATTTGATCTCATATTGGCAATCATGGCAATTTGACAATCATGTTTGTCTTCACTATAGTCCTTAAACCACGTATGCGACTCACTAACTCCAGCATGAAATTTAATAAAGATTTCGAATGATCTTTGATGAATTAAGTCAGAATTTTGATCGAATGTTGACAACCACGCTTGTCCTCACTATAGTCATTAAACCACTAACTTAAGCCTTAAACCACTCACTTCGCTAGCAATCGATATATTTCGATAAAATTTTACTGTATTAATCTTTCAAATAAACTGTTACTTTAAATGCAATAACTCCAGTAATATATGTCCAAGTATTATAAAATTTTCACAGTACATCATTGCACTTGACAATAGATGCCTACCTTCTGCTCAAAAAGTATCCGGATTTTGTTGTTTGTTAACTACTCTTTAAGTAATAGACCTTTTTCAACAATTTTTATGTAGGTACACCCTTTCTTGACATATGGTACAAATTTGAGCGCCATCTGTCAATTAGTTTGTTTATAGCAGCTGTTAATATGAGAGTACCTCATAGGCATTTAGCGATTTTTACTATGGATAATTCTTGTTGTACGCGATTTTTTGACCAAACACGGCACGACTGTCATCGCTCAGGCACCATATTCGCCAGATCTGGATCCATGCGACTTTTTCCTGTTCCCGAAACTCACATTGCCCCTTCGTAGTAAGCGTTTTGAGTCGATTGAATCGGTAAAATAGAATTCGCTGAAGGAACTAAAAGCCATACCTGCACGGGCCTACGAAAACTATATGGAAGATTAGGTTAAGCGTTGGCATATTTTGAAGGAGATAAAATAAATTTGGAATAAAATTTAAATTTGTGTTTTTATTTACAAAATCCGACTACTTTTTGAGCAGAAGGTAAATATCTATTTAAATAGTCTTGTTAATTTTAAAACACATCTTATATATACTAATATACTAATATTTTAAGGAATAATATAGATCAAAAAAAAAAATTATTATAATATCTTACTCACTATACATTGTTAATAACAAAAATGGTTAATTTCGGTTCAAAATTCTGTTAATAATATTATATTTATTTAGTTATTTTAATTAACTTCATTATATATTGTGAGTTTTTATGTGAGCCTTCATACGAGCATGTGTTGAGGTTAATAATAGAAAAAGTTTAAGTTATGAGCACATAAGAGTACCACTGTTGATAATACGTTTGTACACGTCCGCTTTCAGGGTTCAACCTGATGAAAAGTATAAAAACTATCTGTCTGAGCAAAATATATTATATTTTATCTCATCCAACATTTGCTAAATTTTCATTTTACTGAAAGTGACAGAGAATAAAAATACAATATAATTTTTAATAAAATTAAGTTAACAGATGTTAAGTCGGCGGTCATGTGTTATTATGAATAGGAACGTGTAAACTGTTACAATATATTGTGTAATACAAACGTCCTTGAGTTATGAAAAGGGACCACGTACACCCTCTGACGTGTATCACAACTCTATCAGTGACATTTGCAACATCATTCACTCGTGCCATAATTGTAACAAGAATTGCTGCTGTCCAATTTCTACAAAAATCTACTACTCACTCATAATAAAAAGCCTGTTTCAGGCCACATTGCCCTCTTATCCTCTTAATTTTTTTGTGTGCTTCCAGTGCATGTGAAACTTTCGCCGCAAGGATACAAATGTTGCTGACTTTGATGTACTTTTGTACTTCATACTATATGCGGGTATATGTATTTATCACGTAGTAGTAATATTGTTGGTTTAGCCATTATTCTTTTCTTTGAAGAAGTAATTTTGGTTTATGTTCATAGGCGAGTGGGTACGTACGCATATACACCTAATATGCACTTCAGTTAAGGACCACTTGGTCTCATACGTGACTGGCATTTTTGGACACATTTCTGTTTCCTTCTAACCAAATTTCAGCTTTTAATAATGCTAATGCTGATCTTCCTTTAAGTCATCATTGAAAAGATGATGGTAGCAAATTGAAAAATACAGGAAGAAAAAGCAAAGGCACGAACTGACAAATCAATCAATATTTTAATTTGTCCTTTTCACTTCGAACGAAGGCACAGCAATTTCGTTTGGACAATGAAAACTGTTGTAAATAAAGAAAAAATTATTTAAAAATATTTTCATCTTCTGATTATTGTTGATTTAATTTTAAATATTTGTTTTGGTAAGTTATTTCTAAAGAAAATATTCAAATAGGAGTGCGTAGCTAAGAGAGTGTGGAAGAATATAGGGTTTGACTTCTGTAAAAATTTAAATAAAAAACTTTAAATTTGGCTTCAACTTTTATTTTAAATAGTTTAAATGGCAGGACCCGAGTTTGATTCCTGGTACTTACAGTCTCAAAAATAATTATTTACGAATAATTAAATACAATAATTATTTCCAAGACCACTGATGATGGGTATTTGGCAATACTCGAAACAGCTGTATGGTCAGCCAAAAATGCAATTAATTAAAATAATACAAAAAATAAAATTTTTGTTGTTGTATTTCACTACTGTTCGAAAAAACCTCTTTATTAAATAGTTATCTATATAAATACAGCGATTTTTATATTAATCGCATCTACAAATATATATAGAAGATATTGATATAGATGACAGTATAAAATAAAAATAAAAACCTACTTAAAATTTTTTATTCAGAACTGCATGAGCATTCTAGAGAGGTTTCGAACAGTGGTGAACTACAACAACATTTTGTTTTTTAATATTATAATTATTTCAATACTCATCATCACTGATCTTGAATTACTTCTTATATTTAATTATTCGTAAATAATTTTTTGAGACTGCAAAGCATTTTAAAATTAAAACTAATACTATTAAATGAATTGATTCTGATATTAACCCAATTAAATCAGATATTTTTTTGATGTTATGAACTCTTGGAATTGAATAAAATTTTATTTTTATATATATTAAGCCAAACGGAAAATATATAATAATCTTAGTTAATTTTAAACAAAAAGATTTTATAGTTAAAATCCAACATTAAACCTTCAAATAATTACCTGTAATTAATAACTTTATTATTGTTTAAATCGAAGAAAGAACAAACTCTAACAGAATATTATAATTAAAACAATCACCTTAAAAAATTGGTAATTGTCTCCAACCTTATCTGCAGACTTTGCTAAATGGAACTATATACCTACAGCTAGGCACTGGTAGAGAGGATAGTCTCTACTGATACATTAATACAAAAAATTGGGTGTGCATATAACATCTGGTGACTTATTATTTATCGGAAAGAGGACAAACATTATTATTTATTAAAGAAGTACAAATGAGAGTCACTTTAAATCAATAAAGGGAGTGGCGTAATAGAATTGCAATATTTTCTTATAATAATAATAATAATAGACAATGAGTGGAGAGGCAAAATTGAACAAAGGGTTGAGGTTCTATACTTCCTTATAATTATGATAACAATAGTTTTATATAACTAAATACATAATTGCATAATATAAATATTTCTTATGAAAAATGATTGAATTTTATATCACAAAACCCTTTTCCCATAATTCAGCCCCGCGCTTTAAATTGAATATTTTTTATTAAATTTTTGCTAAGTTTGTTCTGCATAATGAATTTTCCAATAGAGAAGAAGCTACCAGTAAGTACCTATGATTATTGGACATGACATTTGTGTTCCGCCATTTGTTTGCTCGAAAGGGTGGCAGAAGTTAATGAAGCAGTTTGCCGTTTCCTTTTCGGTATAAAAGGAAAAAGAAAACTGAAATAAATTTAAATTGTTTAATGTCAATTAAGAAAAATGTCTTTTTTCCTGACAGTGGTATTAGGCATAGGGACATTATGGCTCGAAAGGGTAAAACATTCAAGTATATTGTACTTTAAAACCTGCAAGTTAAAGAAGGAATACACAAATATTGGATTAAAAATAAAAACTTGTATTTGTAAATTAGGAAGAGATGTAAGATTATTACATTAAATGGTTAAATGGTTTACCAGTTGTGACTCGATCGAACTTTGTTGCATGAGGTTGGGTGGATTTATTATAAATCCACCAGCAAAATAAAGTGGGTATTTCGTTTGTATGAGCGTGACACTTCTTTGTACAATAGATTCTTTGAATATATTATTCTGAATAAATTACTTTGATGTCTTTCATTTTTCATCTTGAAGTTCTAGAACATAATGTGATGAGTACGAACTGAGCCTGTTAATTTTTCATATTCTTTTGTATTCAATTTTTGTGTAAAATCCATAAATCAAAATCGTGTTTCTAGAAATAGATGTGTTAGCAGAGCTTTCATTTGAATTCAAGATTTTTACTTTAATTTTTGTGAGTTTTCGATTATTCAAACAGACAAAAATGATGTCAATAATCATATGATATATATAGGTTTCATCTATGTTCATTTCTTTACGAGTATATTCATAATAAGGAATATATTTTTCATTGGTAATAAATAGAATTTTGATAGCATATTAAATTTAAGAGTAACATATACTTAAGTAAATCTCTTACCTCCTCCTTGTATAAGCACCCGGGCAATAAAATATTGAACTAGATTGTGCCGGAGTACCATTTCCATATGCTACTGCCAATAGGCAGAGAAAGGTCTATTCGCAAATCTTTTTTGTTTCATGTGCATTTGTATATGTATTAAAATTTATGGTAAATTTTTCCAATATTTTACAACGCTTTACGTTATTTACCAGTAAGTGAAGGTTGGGCATATACACAGCGACGTATGTACCGGCAAATATATATGTTGACTGTAGCCGCAGTTATACTTACGCCAAATGTGGCAACATTATAGACTTGAAAAGTACATGACTACAAATCCGAAATGAGCTTGAATATACTACTATGCAGATGTCTGTACGTTTAAGACATGGGAACTGTAGGTATGTGCAGGCAATTGGAAAGAAAAGATTTACAAAGTAATAAAAACGATATCAGATGCCAAGAAAGGGTATCTGTAACCGTAACCCTGGAAGGCATAAAAATGTAACAATTCAAAGATAAGGAAAAAATACGAATTGAAAGGAACGAAAAGGAATTTCTTGCACTCACCACACCAGTGTTGACATGCAAAATATATATTATTTTGAAGTTTATTTATTATCATTGCGAAAATTCATTGAATCTCAAAACTGTTGTGCGCATTTTGCTTCTTTTTGTGAAAGTTACTGTTGTGCTTTTATGGCACAACTACGCTATCGATAATGTACTTTATTATTATCGATACTTTAACTTGCGAAACATTTTGGCATGTAAGATTAATGCTTTTCACATGTCAAACGCTTCTGCATAATTTATGATGTGATTTGATATCTGACGTATAATTGTGCGTAAAAAATATGTTTCTATTCAGGATTTGCATAATGCGTAAAGTGCATCCCTGTGGCAAGTTTGTGCAACAATTGTTTCGTAGTTGAAATTCGCGTTACAACATAAATTTAATTCTATTTTAACTGAAATGAGTGAATTAAAATTTTATTAAAATTTTTCCGTCAGACTTTGACACTTTTGTGCCTTCAAAATGGTTTTTATTAAACCACATGGACATCAATTCTGTGCACTTAATTTACATTATAATTAAGTTAATTTTTCGAAATAAAATACAATTTGAAAAGGTTGATTACACCAGCTTTAGTACTGAGCTTTTTGAAAGAAATTCATTTTTTAATTAGCTTTGTGTATGTTAAAGTCATTAAAGTTTTACTGCTTAAACAATATAAAGGCAATTGTTGTACATACTAGATGCGTAAAGTGCATTAGTATTTTCCGGTGTTTTTTTTTTTTTTGGTAGAGAAAACATTTAATTTTTAAAGGAAATTAATTTTTTTGATACAGATCTTTCAGTCCATTTATGAATCTCATGTTAGCAAAACCAAGACTTCGAGGTGTCTTTCACTGGTGAGTACAGTGCGAGAAGACGGATGGTCTTTTAAAAAAAATCACTTCATCATGTCTACTGTCGCAATCCGGTCACTTTCTGGTTGACGATAGTGTTGTGCATTAATAATTTCGCAAGGCTTTAAGAGTTCAAAATACAAAATATCGGTCTGGTCACACTAGACATAGAGCATGTTACATAGACATGTTCTTCTTGCGAAGCGATTTTGATTTTTATTTCACGTGTGACCTTGTGTTTTTCTATTTGATATTCATTCAAATCGAGTGGTACTTATTTATCCTGTTTGCTTATCATTTCCATTGCTGCTAAAAATCTGCTGATATCTGCTTATGACACATTTAATTCTTTTGTCAATTACTGTAAATTCTGAATTGGGGCCTCGTCCAATAACTTCAGTAATTGCACGTCTACCTTTTATAGTCTACTAGATCACTACGGTTTTTCCATAGAAATCACCTTTTTTTTTTTAAATTTTCGTGACCACGTCCGCATCGGTGGAGCATGTTCACCATATGTTTCTACTTCCTACTGGTGTCTTCTACCTTTTATCGTGTACCAGATCGATCACGGCTTTTTTCCATAGAAATAACTTCTTTTTAAATTTTTGAGACCATGAGTAAAGCACATTTGCGGCGCGCGTTGCTAATCTCATTTAAGCAAAAGAAATAGGCAATTGAAGGTCATCA
>NW_024032197.1:0-11457 GCF_002237135.1 Teleopsis dalmanni | reverse complement strand
GAAAAAATTAGGGCCCTGTTGCACCAACACTTTTCACTTTGCAAATTTTTATGAGTTTTTGAGCATTTTTCTTTCATTGAGAATATAAAGCAATTATTTGAGAATTGAGTTATGCAAAGTTTTGAAAACACTCAAAAAATGCAAAGCGTTGCACCATTGAGTATAAATATTATAGAGTAGCAATCTCGTACAAGCAAATTTTTGTATGAGGTTGCTGCTGCTGGCAACCTTTTTGCACTCAAAAAACACTCCATTCTCTTCATGTCTTGTTTTCTGAATTGCTTTGGAAATTAAAGTAAAGGGCAAAATGATTCTCTCAAATAACTCTTTTCGTCGTTTGTTATATTGATCAGTCCTTCTGCGAATTTATTAGGAAGGTATATGTAGGAAAAAAATATTACTCTAGTCTTTTTGTGTGCTTTCATATTGCATGTGCACTTTACTAGCATACATACAGTAACGAACAAAATTATTGGCACAGTAAGCAAATTGAACTATTAAAAATCGCATTATTAACAGGATAAAAATAGTGCAAAAGTTCAATTTGCTTGCTGTGCCAATAATTTTGTTCATCACTGTATATATTTACATATTTCTTTTCTATTTCTCAGCATGTAGGTATGTTTGTATTGATTTTGCATCCAATATTAAGAAATTGTAAGCGTAAAAAGAAGTTTGGTTTTTTTTGTTTCATATCAGAAACAATGCTACTATTATTTTTATTGTTTTGATTCTGATTTAAAACTGTTTTTAAAAATATGTATGTATATGTAAAGGCTTACTAATTGCTTCAGTATACACATATGTATGTATGTATATATTATGAGCTTCATGTGTTAATAAATAAATAAATAAAAAGAATAAATATAAAAATGTTTAACCAATTCTGATGGTGCAGTTACAACCTCATCTTCTTTCCGTATTTGGGGCCAAAAATCTATTTCTCTACGTATATTATATATACGTATATATGTATATATATATATGGGAATGTAAGGAATATATGAGAATAAACCCAAAACTAATAAAATTCATTAAAAAAAACATGAGTAGCCTTTATTTCTAGGAAGTTCTGAAACAAAAATAATAATATGTTCATATGCCTATGCCTATGACCATAAAATAGAATATATTCCTCTATTTAAATTTGGTGCTGAAAAGTGATATTTAGTTTCAATGAAATAAAAATACACAAGGGTACAAAATAGAGTACAAGGAAACAAAATCATAACAAAAAACTTACATGCACGTGCTTACTATGTTATAGAGCGTTGTAGAGAAATTCATTGTGCTCTCTATTTCATGTAACATTGTTACCCGCGCCCCCACAGGTCTACTTAGCAAATGGTTGCACCATTGTGTATAAATATTATAGAGTAGAAATCTGAAAACAAACTCAATTTGCTAAGTAGACCTGTGGGGGCGCGGGTAACAATGTTACATGAAATAGAGAGCACAATGAATTTCTCTACAGCGCTCTATAACATAGTGAGCACGTGCATGTAAGTTTTTTGTTATGATTTTGTTTCCTTGTACTCTATTTTGTACCCTTCTGTATTTTTATTTCATTGAAACTAAATATCACTTTTCAGCACCAAATTTAAATAGAGGAATATATTCTATTATTTTATGGTCATAGGCATATGCATATGAACATATTATTATTTTTGTTTCAGAACTTCCTAGAAATAAAGGCTACTCATATTTTTTTTAATGAATTTTATTAGTTTTGGGTTTATTCTCATATATTCCTTACATTCCCATATATATATATACATATATACGTATATATAATATACGTAGAGAAATAGATTTTTGGCCCCAAATACGGAAAGAAGATGAGGTTGTAACTGCACCATCAGAATTGGTTAAACATTTTTATATTTATTCTTTTTATTTATTTATTTATTAACACATGAAGCTCATAATATATACATACATACATATGTGTATACTGAAGCAATTAGTAAGCCTTTACATATACATACATATTTTTAAAAACAGTTTTAAATCAGAATCAAAACAATAAAAATAATAGTAGCATTGTTTCTGATATGAAACAAAAAAAAAACCAAACTTCATTTTACGCTTACAATTTCTTAATATTGGATGCAAAATTAATACAAACATACCTACATGTTGAGAAATAGAAAAGAAATATGTAAACATATACAGTGATGAACAAAATTATTAGCACAGCATGCAAAGTGAACTTTTGCACTATTTTTATCCTGTTAATAATGCGATTTTTAATAGTTCAATTTGCTTACTGTGCCAATAATTTTGTTCGTTACTGTATGTATGCTAGTAAAGTGCACATGCAATATGAAAGCACACAAAAAGACTAGAGTAATATTTTTTTCCTACATATACCTTCCTAATAAATTCGCAGAAGCACTGATCAATATAACAAACGACGAAAAGAGTTATTTGAGAGAATCGTTTTGCCCTTTACTTTAATTTCCAAAGCAATTCAGAAAACAAGACATGAAGAGAATGGAGTGTTTTTTGAGTGCAAAAAGGTTGCCAGCAGCAGCAGCCTCATACAAAAATTTGCTTGTACGAGATTGCTACTCTATAATATTTATACTCAATGGTGCAACGCTTCTCACTTTTACTTTGCAAAAAAAAGTCACTCATAAGTTTTGCAAAGTGCAAAGTGAAAAGTGTTGGTGCAACAGGGCCCTGTTTGCGCCATCACAAAGTTTTTTCAATGTTTCTTTTGTAAACATTTCGAGGTTTTTGAACACGTATTCAAAAACAAAACAGATGCAATTGGCATTAAGAGTTTAATAATAGAAATGTGCAATAAAGAAACCCCTCAGTGGTTTAATGGGCCCTGTAATGAACATCTAATCCAGCTTCTTGATTTTTTAATTCTTCTTTTACTTCGTAAGCTTTACTTGTGGGCCTTAGAGAAGTCTAAAATCAACAAACATTTCAAAATGAATAAAAAATATGTTAGCTTTACAATTTAAGTTAGCACTTAATATAAGATCAATTAAGACAACTCTTTTTAACAATAATATAGAAGAACTCAGCCAGAATTTAGTTGTAATATATAGTGAATTAATATTTTTCAAATGTTCAGAATAAGAACATTCCTTAAAATAATTAAAATGAGGGAATATTATATAAGTACATATTTTACATTTTTTCTTAGAATTAAATTTAATTGTAATATCGCAAATATTAGAAAAATAATAAAGAACAAAACATACAAAACAGTTTAATAAACGAAATATAAACATATTTAAATATACATACACATTAAAGAAAACAAATACATATTTTAATTTTTTTAGCGAAGTTTATTTACATTTTTTAATGAAATAAAATATAATGAAATTACGCCTATTTTTTATTAAAAAGAAATTAAAAAAAATTATGAAAAAAGTTTTGTCAGGTGTGGGGTTCGAACCCACGCTCCCTCTCGGGAACCAGAGCTTAAATCTGGCGCCTTAGACCGCTCGGCCAACCTGACTACATGCCGTTGGACGACATAACGTACAATATAAATTATAAGCAGTGATAATTTATTATATTTAGATATTTAATAATTTATTAGTTTTAATAAAAAACATTTTATAATAATAATTTTATTTTTAAGAAGAGCTAATTGTTAAACTTAATAACAGTCAATAGTTAAACAACACACATTTTTAATAAATAAATAAGAAACGAAAAAATTTGGTTTGTAAAAGTTTTTTTATTTAAACTAATATTTGGACTATATTCTATAATCATTTTCAAGGCACTATAATGTTCTTATAATGTAGCAATAATTTAATAATAAATAACAAAGAAATAATCACGCAACACATTAACAATTAAACATAAATACATGTGTACATAAAGATGCTAAAAAATAAGAAGGAAATAATTATACAATACATTAAAAATAAAACATAAAATATACCCATATACATAAAATATACAGGGTGGCTGACGAAAATTGCAAAAAACTTCGCATAGATCTAGGTGTCAAACCAATAATGAGAGAAAGCACAAATTAATTCATTTGACAGTCTTGTTTATAAATGAATGAAGGCATTTTGAGATTTGTGTTGTAATGTAATGGAGTTAAAACGTGATAGTGTGATTGATATATATTTGGCTAGAAAAACTCAAGTGGCTATCGTTTGAGCCCTCCAACATCCAAATGTGAAAAATCAATTGTCTCTTGCACCATAGCTGGATACCGATATACTGGTATCGTTGCCCTACGCCCAGGAAGTGGACCAAAGAAAACAAAATGCAATCAAATCGCAAAGGTGCTTAACATATCGCAAGAAAGAATACAACACATTTTGAAAATGAGCTCGGTCTAAAGCCGAAGTTGAACAAAGTGCATGATCTCAGCGATGAACAAAAAAATCAAAAGAACTAAAGTGTTGGTTCGTTTGGTCGAAATGGTGGGTTGCCGAATGTAGTTTTTTTGATGAGTCATAATTCGTAATTGCGCAGTCCGTAAACAAGCAAAATGTCGGGTTTACTTGTCAAAGAGTTCAGCTGAAAGTTTAAATATACGATTGGCACTAGAAATCAAGCGGTGATGGTGTGGGCCGCCGTAATGGTTAATGGTTGCTCTCCGCTCGTGTTCATAGACCATGGGGTAAAAATAAACGCCTAAATCTATCGGGAAATCATTTTGGAGGGAGAACTAAAGATCTGGGTAAATGAGAATTTCGGTCGCAAGCGTTGGACATTCCAATGCGTCAATCAAGAATCAACGTTTCCTGTTTTTTTCCATCAACACAATGGTCATCGTGTTCACCTGATATAAATCATTTATATTTCTCGGTCTGGGGTATTCTAAAAAATAAATTTGGTGCTAAAAAATATCAAAATATCGATCATCTGACGCAAACGCTAAACCGAGAATGGACCAAAATACCGCAAAGCCGTTTGTAGCAGTGGCGACGTGTGCCTTATCTGGAAGGGTGTGCGCAGAGTTCGGAATGTGGTGCACAAAATCGCACACTGCACTGTGCGAGTGGAAATTATTTTTAAAATATACACACGCACATTTGTGGTGTTAAGAAAAAAAATGCACGCACTCAAATTTGTTGTGCGATTTCAAATTTCACATCGCACAAAGCAATGATTCTGCACACAGATTCGTGCACACACATTTGTGCTGTGCGACTGATTTACAAAAATGTGCACAATCAGATGTGCGAGAAAATTTTATGCTCGCACCGCACTGTGCGACAAACAATTCTCTCTGCACACGAGTGTGTTGCTCATATTACGATTGCACAAATGTGCACAAATGTGCGATTGCTCAAACGTGCACAAATGTGCACAAATGTGCGATGCACAAACGTGCACAAATCTGCGATTTTGCGTTTGCACCCAAGGGTGGAAAAAATTACAGGAACTTCACAATTTTGTTTGAAATAGAAATATTATTCTGTTGCAAATTTTGAAAAAATTGATATTTGCGTTCGTTGGGATTGTAACTTATATTAAAAATTGCATAAATTAACAAATATTTAAAATAATTATTTTTGTTAAGTAATGTTAACTAAAAATTATAACTGTCTTAACCTTATTTGTATTTTAACTTAAAATATTAGTTTTTTGTATATTACTTTGTGCATTTTTAAATGCAAATATAGTAAGTGAACTTAAAGTATTTGTTTGGAAAGTTTTGCACCAGTTTAAAAGAAATAAAAACATATTTTAGGAAGATGTTTTTATGCCCAAAAAATATGTATTCACTTAGGTAGAGTATCTAACATTCATTAAAAAACGCGAAAGATTAGGAAAATATTTTCTTGAACAGGTAGCAGGATTTTAGCGCCCTTTCTACTGTGCTAAGTAACCAAAGATATAATTTAAGTGAAAAAAATATTTCAGCAATGTTATTAATAAGATTAAATGAAAATTTATTTCAAAAAATATGTAATTAAAATTAAATATTTTTTAATAAGAAATTAAGATATTAAATTATTTCAATAACTTCGTTAAATTTAAGCTGTAATTAAAGATAAAAAATTAAGTGAAATCTAATAACAAAATTAATTTATGTTGTTGTAAAAAATATTTAATTTGCTTTTTATAACCTTACTAACGAATCTTAGTGTACAACTTACTATTAAATAAAATTTTATGAAGTAGTCCAAAATTGATATATTTAATTTTTTCAAAGTACGATCCGTAGAACCGATCCTCTTTACTTATAACATTTCGAAACAAATACTCTTTCTCTATTAAATTCATGTACCTATTTAATTTAACAAAGTTTTCAAGTACATTGTGAAATTAACTTTATTCTCATGTTTTAAATTAATAAACCTTAAAATAATAAGTAATATAAGCAATAAATGTAAATCTAATAATAAATTCAAAATTAAAATATAAATACAAAATTATTTCTTCAATAAAATATTTCGCATTAAGACCAAAATTAAAACAAATCAGTTTTATGTACTATTTTGCTGCGATATTTGTCATAATATTGTGCGCTTTTAAATCATCATTTCACACAAATGTGCAGTAGACATTTCGTCTCCGCACATTTGGGTGCATTTTTATTTTCGAGTCTGCACACAAAATGTGCTCCTCGTATTCTTTTCTGCACACGTTGTGTGCGAGGGCAAGTTGGCTGCCGCACACACAATGTGCTGTGCGAAATAACTTCGGCACAAACACCGAATGCGTGTGCGAGTTTTATTTCACTCCACCACACTCGTGTGAAATGTGCGTTTTGTTTGTGCACACAAGATGTGGCACTTAAGATGTGCACAAAAATTTTCGCACATCACATTTGTGGTGTGAAATTTTATTTAGAATCGCACAACATTTGTGCGTGGTGTTTTGCATTTTTGTGCACAGCACAGTGTTTTTCTGAACCCTGGGTGTGCGGTATTTTTGGTGTTCCACAATAGAATTGCTTTTTTTGCTATTTTATTTTTAAATTTTTGGAGTAAAAAGAGTTAAAACAAATAAACAAAATACAAACGTTGAAAACTGCATTATTATTTTTTCATTTTTTTGTTTGGTTTTGTTGTTATTACAAATTTCGTAAAAATTTAGTTAATGACGAATACTTTTTTTGAGCGCTGTAAATTAACTTAAAAATTTGAAGTTCTTTTTGCATGTTTTCATTTATCTCTCATTGAATTCAACAAAAATAAACGAAATAGAGCATTTTAGACTGTTACAATTTTCGTCAGCCACCCTGTATACCTATATAGAAATAATATATTTATCCTCTTTAGGATTTGTTGAAGATGTTTTTATACACATGAGCACCGTTTTGTATATCAGTTTTATAATTGAGCCTGGTGCTGTAGCAAGGAGATTTTAAAATATAAATCATTTCAAAGAAAAAGCGTTTTTGTTGGTTATTTTCTTGTGAGTTCCAAGATGTCATAGGCAACTGGGTTGGGGAAGTCATTTTTATTTAAAACTCTTTTGATGTTAATCCTTATTTCCTCATGGTTTATTCAAAATTGTGTCATTCATCTTGCGTTTAACAAAAAGATATTTAAAAAAATATTGTGGGATGGAAAAGTTATTAACGAAATATTGGCAATAGATAAATATTTTTTAAGCATCATAACAAAATATCCAGACCAGCTATCACAATAAATCTACATTAAAGTATTGCTCAAATATTTCTGTAACATAGATAGATGACTATAAAATATTGTCGAAATATTGGTTTAAATAAAAAAATTTTGAGGGAACTAAATTTTATTTTGTTTTTAAATTGTGTTATTTAACTATAGCCTGTCCTTAAATCAAATTTATTAATATATATTTAATTAATTATATTAAAATTTAAAAGCCACGTAGATATACATATTGCAGTTTATCCTGTCTCATGGTAAATTTAATAAAAAACTATTGTTCTTAAATTTTGAATTACTGAAACACGAATTGGTTTTATCTAAAATAATTGAAAACTGTTCAATTTATTTACTTGAGAAATGTTGCACTTTTGCCGTTTCATTTAGCACATTTGTGTCGGATGTGCCAGAGGTATGAAAACATATGCAAATGTTTATTTGATGATGGTATATCACGGCTGCTATCGAAAGAATTTCTTAAATAAATCTTTATGGATATTTGTTTATTGAATTTTTTATAGTAAATAGATAGGACGTACACTTAAGAAGAGTAGCTTTCAAATAAGTAATGTAATAAGACCAGCAAGTTATTCCCCCTTTTCCATAATAATAAAATAAGAGCCCGACAAAAATACTAGTCTTTTGCTCAATTATAGTAATAATTATTCTGTATTGACGACAGCAGTTTCATTTGAACTTTTGCTGTTATTATAAGTAGAAAATTATCTTCCCTAGATAAATGTCCTTTCAAATACAACATGTGCTTTTCTCGTATACGAATTGCAAACCCATTTCGGTTACATGTTGCAGTAATTTTATTATTTCCTTAAATGTTTGTGTATAGAATTATTAGTTAGATTTATAAATAGATATTTTAAATAAATTTTTTTATCAATAAATTTAATAATACATTCAAATACATAAAAATATTTAATATTAATAATAGTTAAAAACAATTGTAAACATTTGTAAATGATAATCTGGCCACATGCCAATGTAATTTTAAACTTGTTTTTAAGTCGTTAAATTCATATAATTTAGAAAAACATATTTGAAAACATTAGATATAAATAAATTTACTTTAGTTATTTTAATTTTAGGAAGTTCATACTTTTTCATAGTTTTTTATGTTTATATTTGTACGGCTCAATAATAGGACACTAATATTTCTCTGGGATTCATTTAAGTATATTTCATTTTAATTATTTCATATAATTAATAAATATTATAGACTTTTATTATTAAAGTAAAAGTATTACTACATTTTATTTGGGCTTGAAGTCGCTAAATTTTTTTCCAAATAGTGTACGCTAAAGATGATCTACGGACGTAGACCAGTAAATAAAATTTAATATAGTTAAGTAATGAAAAGTTTTTTATTTAATAAAATAAAATTTAATTATTATAAACTGAACATAAAGCCCTGTTAAAATAGAGTAATAATTACTTTTTGTACATGCTGTAATGAATAAAATATTGGACATTGATACGTTTTATTTAAAATACTGTTTCAGACAATACATTTAAATTTTAGTAATTTTATAAGAACTCCATAATTTGGAATGAGTTTCGTTCCTGTTTTTAAATATATTTTAACATTGAAATTTATAAGTTCCAAGCACAAAGGCACTTTTAAATCGAAAAGTAAATCATCTGTTGACAGTTGTTTGGAAATTTTTATATCAAAAAAGTTATAAAAATATTTTCGATTATATTTCACTATTGAATTTTTAGTAAATTTTTCAATACTAAATATTATATTTTAAATTTTATAGTTTCAATTATTTTAACGCCTTTTGTTTCCTGGAAGTGTTTATATGTTCATTTTTATAATATTTGAGAGCCAAGATTTTTGTATGGTTTGCCTCCATTCTTCTCCCACTCACGATTAAACTCAATTTCTAAAATTTCTGCACCACGCTTACGAGTCAGACCAGTTTCCTCCAAACTCAATTCACACATCTGCATGTCATCAATGCCTGAAAGAAAAAATAATATCTTAGTTTTATAAGACAAAATTGTGAAACAACAAAGAATAGTTACCTGCTATTAGAAGAATTGGAGGTTTATCTGCATGTAATTCCATTTGCCTCGCTATCCACTGACCATCAAAATGTGCATACCATAAACCACGTTTAGCTATTTAATCATAGATTATTATTGAACAATTTATTTATTATATGAAGTATAAAAAAATTTCTTACTATTTTCAGGTGCGTTTGCTCTCATAAACGGTATCCGGAAATAACGATGTTGGGCTGTTGTGATTTCATGTTTCGGTTGTATTAATGGTGGTGCCTTGGTTGCTATTGAACCAGTAGGTAATCATTAAATTTTTTATTTTTTAATAATAAAATCAATCAATTTTAAAATATTTACCCGCTTCCATTACACTTTTAGGGGCACGTTCATTTTCATCCATGGTAGTGCGTTTACGATTCTTTGCTTTCCAAGCATGGTAAACCTTTAGACGACGGTGAAATTCTTGACGACAAGCCTAATAAGATACAAACATGCTTTTTTAAAAATGTTTTCATAATAATTGCAATATACATACCTCAAGTAATTCAATATCACAGGAAGTATTAATTGCATCTCGTAGTTCAGAATATTTCCATTTTGACAGATCGTATTTCTGTTTGCCCAAAGCTTGTTGTTGCGCCCTTACGTTCTCTGATCTAAATGTAAATAAAAGTATTTTTTTATTGTGTTAAATAAATTGCATTGCAAAGAGTCCCGTTTTATAAAATAATTGTGATAAGCATGATTTATATACAGAATTTACTACATACAGTGACTCCATCACATAATCGGACAAGCATTTGTTCGATATAAATGTGTTCTAAACATTAAAATTGATTTTTTTGCTTTAATTAATACTTGACATACTTATCTATATAAATTATAAAAAAAAATAAAATATTTCTCATATTAACTGTTAATTAAAAGTAAAAAACAGAACCAACACAATTTTTTGGGCTCAATTTATAATCGGACAAAATTAAGCATCCATGTTAAAAATGCAGAAATGTGGCATTTAATATTTTGTTGCATATCCTTTGTTATCCAGAACGTCCTGAAGACGATTTGGAACTGATTTTAACAATTTTTGACACACATCTGGCTCAATTGAGTACCATGCTCCTTTAGCTGTACTATTGTGTTTAATTTTTTTTGGTACACTCTCTTAGCTAATTCCTCCCAAAAACTCTCAATCACATTAAGGTCTGGGCTCTGTGCAGGTGTGTCTATGAGTTTGGGGCAGTTATGGACCAACTAAAGCTTTGCTACGCCTGACCTATGGTTGGGATCGTTGTCCTGATAAAAATTAAAATTTTCTGCAATACTCAATTTCTCTGCACTTTGCTTTACATTCTGTTCCAGAATGTCGAGGTATCCAGATTTGTCCATTTTACTATCTATAAAATGCAAATTACCTACTCCAACACTCGAGATACAACCCCAAACTATAACAGAGCCTCCTCCATGTGGTTTTTGTATTGTGATGATTGAATTCTGCATTTGGTTTTTTTTTACGCCATAAAAACATCTTACCATCAGATCTATTCAGATTAAATTTACTCTTATCAGTGAACAAAACCTTAAAAAAATAAAAATTATCAATGAAAATGTATTTAAGATGATTTACCATCAATTTACTTGATTCCAAAAGGTTTCTGTTTTTAGTAAATATTCCTTAGTATATTTTATTCTTTTGTTTTTATTTTTAATACTTATAAATGGATTCTTTCTGGCAATTCTTCCGTGATAATTGAATTTATGTAATGTATTGCGAATAGTATTTCAGCATGCATCTTTCTCATTGCGGGATTTTAATGATAATTTAAGGTCTTTTGCGGCTTTGAAAGGATTT
>NW_024032196.1:0-11463 GCF_002237135.1 Teleopsis dalmanni | reverse complement strand
TTACAACAGAAATTATTTTCAAATAATTCCTTATGCAAATCATGCAAAATTGTTATATTATTATGTTTAATGAATTATTATTATTTAGACATATTGAATTAATTGCTGCAAGTTAATTGCTAGACTCATTAAATTTGATAAATGTTACCAATATATGAATGAGCTACAATTCAGTTTGAGCAATGAAGCGTAAACGAAACATTGGACCACTAATTTTAAACAGCAAAAAACACAAGTGCAAAAAAAGATTTAATGAAATAAGTGTTATTTAACACTTACTTTGTGCTCAATGGTCGTTTGTAGATTCTTATCCAAATGCACCTTTATAATTTGGGTGCCATCAAATTTGGCACGAATACGTTTGCCTACGATCTCTGCTGGAAACACTAAATCTTCTAAAATAAAATACACAGCAGTTAAACTACGCGAACGGATTATTGCACCGTCTTGTTTTTACGAAAACTTTGTAGTTACTCGTTCACTATCTAAGTCTTTACGGTGCTGATATAACTCTTCCTCTTCAAGTGGTCCTTGCAAACCCTTATGAAATATATTTCTCATCCACCAGAAACTCCATCTCGAAAATATATTAGCGGTTGAGTAGGGATTCTTTGGGCGTTCAATTTTTCTTCTAGTCCGATTGATGTTAAATTTCTTTATTTACAGTTACGTTTGATTATGATAAACCAAAAATGTAGTAATAAATTCGAAGTTCAAGAAATGAAGATAACCGACACGAGCACCACTCAATATGGTAAATGCAACAAAAATTTTTTAAATCGTGAATAACAGTAAATAGCAATGCAAAAAATTTACAATACTTTTTCAATGTTACAACAAAACTTTATAGACAATGTACGGTAATTACGCGTACTCGTTCTCGTATTCGTACAACAGAAATTATTTTCAAATAATTCCTTATCCTTATGCAAATGATGCAAAATTGTTATATTATTCTGTTTAATGAATTATTATTATTTAGACATATTGAATTAATTGCTGCAAGTTAATTGCTAGACTCATTAAATTTGATAAATGTTACCAATATATGAATGAGCTACAATTCAGTTTGAGCAATGAAGCGTAAACGAAACATTGGACCACTAATTTTAAACAGCAAAAAACACAAGTGCAAAAAAAGATTTAATGAAATAAGTGTTATTTAACACTTACTTTGTGCTCAATGGTCGTTTGTAGATTCTTATCCAAATGCACCTTTATAATTTGGGTGCCATCAAATTTGGCACGAATACGTTTGCCTACGATCTCTGCTGGAAACACTAAATCTTCTAAAATAAAATACACAGCAGTTAAACTACGCGAACGGATTATTGCACCGTCTTGTTTTTACGAAAACTTTGTAGTTACTCGTTCACTATCTAAGTCTTTACGGTGCTGATATAACTCTTCCTCTTCAAGTGGTCCTTGCAAACCCTTATGAAATATATTTCTCATCCACCAGAAACTCCATCTCGAAAATATATTAGCGGTTGAGTAGGGATTCTTTGGGCGTTCAATTTTTCTTCTAGTCCGATTGATGTTAAATTTCTTTATTTACAGTTACGTTTGATTATGATAAACCAAAAATGTAGTAATAAATTCGAAGTTCAAGAAATGAAGATAACCGACACGAGCACCACTCAATATGGTAAATGCAACAAAAATTTTTTAAATCGTGAATAACAGTAAATAGCAATGCAAAAAATTTACAATACTTTTTCAATGTTACAACAAAACTTTATAGACAATGTACGGTAATTACGCGTACTCGTTCTCGTATTCGTACAACAGAAATTATTTTCAAATAATTCCTTATCCTTATGCAAATGATGCAAAATTGTTATATTATTCTGTTTAATGAATTATTATTATTTAGACATATTGAATTAATTGCTGCAAGTTAATTGCTAGACTCATTAAATTTGATGAATGTTACCAATATATGAATTAGCTACAATTCAGTTTGAGCAATGAAGCGTAAACGAAACATTGGACCACTAATTTTAAACAGCAAAAAACACAAGTGCAAAAAAAGATTTAATGAAATAAGTGTTATTTAACACTTAATTTGTGATCAATGGTCTTTGTAGATTCTTTATCCAAATGCACCTTTATAATTTGGGTGCCATCAAATTTGGCACGAATACGTTTGCCTACGATCTCTGCTGGAAACACTAAATCTTCTAAAGTAAAATACACAGCAGTTAAACTACGCGAACGGATTATTGCACCGTCTTGTTTTTACGAAAACTTTGTAGTTTCTCGTTCACTATCTAAGTCTTTACGGTGCTGATATAAGTCTTCCTCTTCAAGTGGTCCTTGCAAACCCTTATGAAATATTTTTCTCATCCACCAGAAACTCCATCTCGAAAATATATTAGCGGTTGAGTAGGGATTCTTTGGGCGTTCAATTTTTCTTCTAGTCCGATTCATGTTAAATTTCTTTATTTACAGTTACGTTTGATTATGATAAACCAAAAATGTAGTAATAAATTCGAAGTTCAAGAAATGAAGATAACCGACACGAGCACCACTCAATATGGTAAATGCAACAAAAATTTTTTAAATCGTGAATAACAGTAAATAGCAATGCAAAAAATTTACAATATTTTTTCAATGTTACAACAAAACTTTATAGACAATGTACGGTAATTACGCGTACTCGTTCTCGTATTCGTACAACAGAAATTATTTTCAAATAATTTTATCCTTATGCAAATCATGCAAAATTGTTATATTATTCTGTTTAATGAATTATTATTATTTAGACATATTGAATTAATTGCTGCAAGTTAATTGCTAGACTCATTAAATTTGATGAATGTTACCAATATATGAATGAGCTACAATTCAGTTTGAGCAATGAAGCGTAAACGAAACATTGGACCACTAATTTTAAACAGCAAAAAACACAAGTGCAAAAAAAGATTTAATGAAATAAGTGTTATTTAACACTTACTTTGTGCTCAATGGTCGTTTGTAGATTCTTATCCAAATGCACCTTTATAATTTGGGTGCCATCCAATTTGGCACGAATACGTTTGCCTACGATCTCTGCTGAAAACACTAAATCTTCTAAAATAAAATACACAGCAGTTAAACTACGCGAACGGATTATTGCACCGTCTTGTTTTTACGAAAACTTTGTAGTTACTCGTTCACTATCTAAGTCTTTACGGTGCTGATATAACTCTTCCTCTTCAAGTGGTCCTTGCAAACCCTTATGAAATATATTTCTCATCCACCAGAAACTCCATCTCGAAAATATATTAGCGGTTGAGTAGGGATTCTTTGGGCGTTCAATTTTTCTTCTAGTCCGATTCATGTTAAATTTCTTTATTTACAGTTACGTTTGGTTATGATAAACCAAAAATGTAGTAATAAATTCGAAGTTCAAGAAATGAAGATAACCGACACGAGCACCACTCAATATGGTAAATGCAACAAAAATTTTTTAAATCGTGAATAACAGTAAATAGCAATGCAAAAAATTTACAATATTTTTTCAATGTTACAACAAAACTTTATAGACAATGTACGGTAATTATGCGTACTCGTTCTCGTATTCGTACAACAGAAATTATTTTCAAATAATTCCTTATCCTTATGCAAATCATGCAAAATTGTTATATTATTCTGTTTAATGAATTATTATTATTAAGACATATTGAATTAATTGCTGCAAGTTAATTGCTACACTCATTAAATTTGATGAATGTTACCAATATATGAATAAGCTACAATTCAGTTTGAGCAATGAAGCGTAAACGAAACATTGGACCACTAATTTTAAACAGCAAAAAACACAAGCGCAAAAAAAGATTTAATGAAATAAGTGTTATTTAACACTTACTTTGTGCTCAATGGTCGTTTGTAGATTCTTATCCAAATGCACCTTTATATATAATTTGGGTGCCATCCAATTTGGCACGAATACGTTTGCCTACGATCTCTGCTGGAAACACTAAATCTTCTAAAATAAAATACACAGCAGTTAAACTACGCGAACGGATTATTGCACCGTCTTGTTTTTACGAAAACTTTGTAGTTACTCGTTCACTATCTAAGTCTTTACGGTGCTGATATAACTCTTCCTCTTCAAGTGGTCCTTGCAAACCCTTATGAAATATTTTTCTCATCCACCAGAAACTCCATCTCGAAAATATATTAGCGGTTGAGTAGGGATTCTTTGAGCGTTCAATTTTTCTTCTAGTCCGATTCATGTTAAATTTCTTTATTTACAGTTACGTTTGGTTATGATAAACCAAAAATGTAGTAATAAATTCGAAGTTCAAGAAATGAAGATAACCGACACGAGCACCACTCAATATGGTAAATGCAACAAAAATTTTTTAAATCGTGAATAACAGTAAATAGCAATGCAAAAAATTTACAATATTTTTTCAATGTTACAACAAAACTTTATAGACAATGTACGGTAATTACGCGTACTCGTTCTCGTATTCGTACAACAGAAATTATTTTCAAATAATTCCTTATCCTTATGCAAATCATGCAAAATTGTTATATTATTCTGTTTAATGAATTATTATTATTTAGACATATTGAATTAATTGCTGCAAGTTAATTGCTACACTCATTAAATTTGATGAATGTTACCAATATATGAATAAGCTACAATTCAGTTTGAGCAATGAAGCGTAAACGAAACATTGGACCACTAATTTTAAACAGCAAAAAACACAAGCGCAAAAAAAGATTTAATGAAATAAGTGTTATTTAACACTTACTTTGTGCTCAATGGTCGTTTGTAGATTCTTATCCAAATGCACCTTTATATATAATTTGGGTGCCATCCAATTTGGCACGAATACGTTTGCCTACGATCTCTGCTGGAAACACTAAATCTTCTAAAATAAAATACACAGCAGTTAAACTACGCGAACGGATTATTGCACCGTCTTGTTTTTACGAAAACTTTGTAGTTACTCGTTCACTATCTAAGTCTTTACGGTGCTGATATAACTCTTCCTCTTCAAGTGGTCCTTGCAAACCCTTATGAAATATTTTTCTCATCCACCAGAAACTCCATCTCGAAAATATATTAGCGGTTGAGTAGGGATTCTTTGGGCGTTCAATTTTTCTTCTAGTCCGATTCATGTTAAATTTCTTTATTTACAGTTACGTTTGATTATGATAAACCAAAAATGTAGTAATAAATTCGAAGTTCAAGAAATGAAGATAACCGACACGAGCACCACTCAATATGGTAAATGCAACAAAAATTTTTTAAATCGTGAATAACAGTAAATAGCAATGCAAAAAATTTACAATATTTTTTCAATGTTACAACAAAACTTTATAGACAATGTACGGTAATTACGCGTACTCGTTCTCGTATTCGTACAACAGAAATTATTTTCAAATAATTCCTTATCCATGCAAATCATGCAAAATTGTTATATTATTCTGTTTAATGAATTATTATTATTTAGACATATTGAATTAATTGCTGCAAGTTAATTGCTAGACTCATTAAATTTGATGAATGTTACCAATATATGAATGAGCTACAATTCAGTTTGAGCAATGAAGCGTAAACGAAACATTGGACCACTAATTTTAAACAGCAAAAAACACAAGTGCAAAAAAAGATTTAATGAAATAAGTGTTATTTAACACTTACTTTGTGCTCAATGGTCGTTTGTAGATTCTTATCCAAATGCACCTTTATAATTTGGGTGCCATCCAATTTGGCACGAATACGTTTGCCTACGATCTCTGCTGGAAACACTAAATCTTCTAAAATAAAATACACAGCAGTTAAACTACGCGAACGGATTATTGCACCGTCTTGTTTTTACGAAAACTTTGTAGTTACTCGTTCACTATCTAAGTCTTTACGGTGCTGATATAACTCTTCCTCTTCAAGTGGTCCTTGCAAACCCTTATGAAATATATTTCTCATCCACCAGAAACTCCATCTCGAAAATATATTAGCGGTTGAGTAGGGATTCTTTGGGCGTTCAATTTTTCTTCTAGTCCGATTCATGTTAAATTTCTTTATTTACAGTTACGTTTGATTATGATAAACCAAAAATGTAGTAATAAATTCGAAGTTCAAGAAATGAAGATAACCGACACGAGCACCACTCAATATGGTAAATGCAACAAAAATTTTTTAAATCGTGAATAACAGTAAATAGCAATGCAAAAAATTTACAATATTTTTTCAATGTTACAACAAAACTTTATAGACAATGTACGGTAATTATGCGTACTCGTTCTCGTATTCGTACAACAGAAATTATTTTCAAATAATTCCTTATGCAAATCATGCAAAATTGTTATATTATTCTGTTTAATGAATTATTATTATTTAGACATATTGAATTAATTGCTGCAAGTTAATTGCTACACTCATTAAATTTGATGAATGTTACCAATATATGAATAAGCTACAATTCAGTTTGAGCAATGAAGCGTAAACGAAACATTGGACCACTAATTTTAAACAGCAAAAAACACAAGTGCAAAAAAAGATTTAATGAAATAAGTGTTATTTAACACTTACTTTGTGCTCAATGGTCGTTTGTAGATTCTTATCCAAATGCACCTTTATATATAATTTGGGTGCCATCCAATTTGGCACGAATACGTTTGCCTACGATCTCTGCTGGAAACACTAAATCTTCTAAAATAAAATACACAGCAGTTAAACTACGCGAACGGATTATTGCACCGTCTTGTTTTTACGAAAACTTTGTAGTTACTCGTTCACTATCTAAGTCTTTACGGTGCTGATATAACTCTTCCTCTTCAAGTGGTCCTTGCAAACCCTTATGAAATATATTTCTCATCCACCAGAAACTCCATCTCGAAAATATATTAGCGGTTGAGTAGGGATTCTTTGGGCGTTCAATTTTTCTTCTAGTCCGATTCATGTTAAATTTCTTTATTTACAGTTACGTTTGATTATGATAAACCAAAAATGTAGTAATAAATTCGAAGTTCAAGAAATGAAGATAACCGACACGAGCACCACTCAATATGGTAAATGCAACAAAAATTTTTTAAATCGTGAATAACAGTAAATAGCAATGCAAAAAATTTACAATATTTTTTCAATGTTACAACAAAACTTTATAGACAATGTACGGTAATTATGCGTACTCGTTCTCGTATTCGTACAACAGAAATTATTTTCAAATAATTCCTTATCCTTATGCAAATCATGCAAAATTGTTATATTATTCTGTTTAATGAATTATTATTATTAAGACATATTGAATTAATTGCTGCAAGTTAATTGCTACACTCATTAAATTTGATGAATGTTACCAATATATGAATAAGCTACAATTCAGTTTGAGCAATGAAGCGTAAACGAAACATTGGACCACTAATTTTAAACAGCAAAAAACACAAGCGCAAAAAAAGATTTAATGAAATAAGTGTTATTTAACACTTACTTTGTGCTCAATGGTCGTTTGTAGATTCTTATCCAAATGCACCTTTATATATAATTTGGGTGCCATCCAATTTGGCACGAATACGTTTGCCTACGATCTCTGCTGGAAACACTAAATCTTCTAAAATAAAATACACAGCAGTTAAACTACGCGAACGGATTATTGCACCGTCTTGTTTTTACGAAAACTTTGTAGTTACTCGTTCACTATCTAAGTCTTTACGGTGCTGATATAAGTCTTCCTCTTCAAGTGGTCCTTGCAAACCCTTATGAAATATTTTTCTCATCCACCAGAAACTCCATCTCGAAAATATATTAGCGGTTGAGTAGGGATTCTTTGGGCGTTCAATTTTTCTTCTAGTCCGATTCATGTTAAATTTCTTTATTTACAGTTACGTTTGATTATGATAAACCAAAAATGTAGTAATAAATTCGAAGTTCAAGAAATGAAGATAACCGACACGAGCACCACTCAATATGGTAAATGCAACAAAAATTTTTTAAATCGTGAATAACAGTAAATAGCAATGCAAAAAATTTACAACATTTTTTCAATGTTACAACAAAACTTTATAGACAATGTACGGTAATTACGCGTACTCGTTCTCGTATTCGTACAACAGAAATTATTTTCAAATAATTCCTTATGCAAATCATGCAAAATTGTTATATTATTCTGTTTAATGAATTATTATTATTTAGACATATTGAATTAATTGCTGCAAGTTAATTGCTACACTCATTAAATTTGATGAATGTTACCAATATATGAATGAGCTACAATTCAGTTTGAGCAATGAAGCGTAAACGAAACATTGGACCACTAATTTTAAACAGCAAAAAACACAAGTGCAAAAAAAGATTTAATGAAATAAGTGTTATTTAACACTTACTTTGTGCTCAATGGTCGTTTGTAGATTCTTATCCAAATGCACCTTTATAATTTGGGTGCCATCCAATTTGGCACGAATACGTTTGCCTACGATCTCTGCTGGAAACACTAAATCTTCTAAAATAAAATACACAGCAGTTAAACTACGCGAACGGATTATTGCACCGTCTTGTTTTTACGAAAACTTTGTAGTTACTCGTTCACTATCTAAGTCTTTACGGTGCTGATATAACTCTTCCTCTTCAAGTGGTCCTTGCAAACCCTTATGAAATATTTTTCTCATCCACCAGAAACTCCATCTCGAAAATATATTACCGGTTGAGTAGGGATTCTTTGGGCGTTCAATTTTTCTTCTAGTCCGATTCATGTTAAATTTCTTTATTTACAGTTACGTTTGATTATGATAAACCAAAAATGTAGTAATAAATTCGAAGTTCAAGAAATGAAGATAACCGACACGAGCACCACTCAATATGGTAAATGCAACAAAAATTTTTTAAATCGTGAATAACAGTAAATAGCAATGCAAAAAATTTACAATATTTTTTCAATGTTACAACAAAACTTTATAGACAATGTACGGTAATTATGCGTACTCGTTCTCGTATTCGTACAACAGAAATTATTTTCAAATAATTCCTTATCCTTATGCAAATCATGCAAAATTGTTATATTATTCTGTTTAATGAATTATTATTATTTAGACATATTGAATTAATTGCTGCAAGTTAATTGCTACACTCATTAAATTTGATGAATGTTACCAATATATGAATAAGCTACAATTCAGTTTGAGCAATGAAGCGTAAACGAAACATTGGACCACTAATTTTAAACAGCAAAAAACACAAGCGCAAAAAAAGATTTAATGAAATAAGTGTTATTTAACACTTACTTTGTGCTCAATGGTCGTTTGTAGATTCTTATCCAAATGCACCTTTATATATAATTTGGGTGCCATCCAATTTGGCACGAATACGTTTGCCTACGATCTCTGCTGAAAACACTAAATCTTCTAAAATAAAATACACAGCAGTTAAACTACGCGAACGGATTATTGCACCGTCTTGTTTTTACGAAAACTTTGTAGTTACTCGTTCACTATCTAAGTCTTTACGGTGCTGATATAACTCTTCCTCTTCAAGTGGTCCTTGCAAACCCTTATGAAATATTTTTCTCATCCACCAGAAACTCCATCTCGAAAATATATTAGCGGTTGAGTAGGGATTCTTTGGGCGTTCAATTTTTCTTCTAGTCCGATTCATGTTAAATTTCTTTATTTACAGTTACGTTTGATTATGATAAACCAAAAATGTAGTAATAAATTCGAAGTTCAAGAAATGAAGATAACCGACACGAGCACCACTCAATATGGTAAATGCAACAAAAATTTTTTAAATCGTGAATAACAGTAAATAGCAATGCAAAAAATTTACAATATTTTTTCAATGTTACAACAAAACTTTATAGACAATGTACGGTAATTATGCGTACTCGTTCTCGTATTCGTACAACAGAAATTATTTTCAAATAATTCCTTATCCTTATGCAAATCATGCAAAATTGTTATATTATTCTGTTTAATGAATTATTATTATTAAGACATATTGAATTAATTGCTGCAAGTTAATTGCTACACTCATTAAATTTGATGAATGTTACCAATATATGAATAAGCTACAATTCAGTTTGAGCAATGAAGCGTAAACGAAACATTGGACCACTAATTTTAAACAGCAAAAAACACAAGTGCAAAAAAAGATTTAATGAAATAAGTGTTATTTAACACTTACTTTGTGCTCAATGGTCGTTTGTAGATTCTTATCCAAATGCACCTTTATAATTTGGGTGCCATCAAATTTGGCACGAATACGTTTGCCTACGATCTCTGCTGGAAACACTAAATCTTCTAAAATAAAATACACAGCAGTTAAACTACGCGAACGGATTATTGCACCGTCTTGTTTTTACGAAAACTTTGTAGTTACTCGTTCACTATCTAAGTCTTTACGGTGCTGATATAACTCTTCCTCTTCAAGTGGTCCTTGCAAACCCTTATGAAATATATTTCTCATCCACCAGAAACTCCATCTCGAAAATATATTAGCGGTTGAGTAGGGATTCTTTGGGCGTTCAATTTTTCTTCTAGTCCGATTGATGTTAAATTTCTTTATTTACAGTTACGTTTGATTATGATAAACCAAAAATGTAGTAATAAATTCGAAGTTCAAGAAATGAAGATAACCGACACGAGCACCACTCAATATGGTAAATGCAACAAAAATTTTTTAAATCGTGAATAACAGTAAATAGCAATGCAAAAAATTTACAATACTTTTTCAATGTTACAACAAAACTTTATAGACAATGTACGGTAATTACGCGTACTCGTTCTCGTATTCGTACAACAGAAATTATTTTCAAATAATTCCTTATCCTTATGCAAATGATGCAAAATTGTTATATTATTCTGTTTAATGAATTATTATTATTTAGACATATTGAATTAAGAGAATGTTTTTATTTAATTTGTATGTTTCGTATTTTTTTTCATAGTAATGAGAAATTTTTATTGTGATCAGAATAAAAAAAACACTAAACAAAAACTAATGTTATACAAAATAGATAATAAAAAAAATAATTACTAAAGCTTTTACGCACGTGTGCAAATGTAAACAAAAGAAACTTTTAATAGATGTTAATGATTGGGTTTAATAAAACTAAAAACTTTTTTTAAATGTAATATACTCTTTAAACATTCTGCACATATTTAAGTATTTTGAGAAATGTGACAACATTGCATTTATGATGAAATCCATCAAATTATGTTTGTGTATGTTTATGAGAGAACAAATAGTAGAATGAATAAAAATTAAACAAGAAAATATATTTTCTACAGTATAAGGTAAATGCATACGTAGAAACACACATATATATGATACATATGCATACAGAGAAAAATCACGGAAAAGTAAATAAAGTTTCGGAAAGTAAATTTATAGAAGACAAAAAAAAAAAAAAAAAAACATTTAAAAATATTAGCTACAAAAAAAATAAATTTAAAAGCGACGACAAAAAGTTAAAAAAAATACATTTTTTTTAATATTTAATAATCAATACTAAGTTTTGTTTTATATTA
>NW_024032195.1:0-11470 GCF_002237135.1 Teleopsis dalmanni | reverse complement strand
TTATTTGTTCGAAAAGTAGAGTATGGGACCGAGAACTAGGTTTTGCTCGGAAATTGAGTGGAAGTGATGGCAAATCTGATTGGTCTCGTGAATTCCGATCCAATCAGATGTATGCTCGAGGTATTCATCACAGTATTCGTGATGGTTATTGAACGAGGATTAATTATTATTCGCCCACGGAATTAAAGGGACTTTTCCGTCGAATCGTTAATGACGTTTGAAAAGACGTGACACTGACAGCGTCACAGCTTGTTATGAAGACATTGTCCAAAAAAAAATATGTTGGACTAATGTCGATAGCACGAAGGTTGTCATACAAATGAAGGCCGTGACCCTTCCTCTGGTACTTAAACAAGATACCCCAGGTATGATAGTTACAATGTATATCTAGATGATGCTGTAAAGTTACAGAATTTGTTAAGAGAATAAAAATTTTTATGAAGACATTGTCCAAAAAATATGTTGGACTAATGTCGATAGCACAAAGGTTGTCATACAAATGAAGGCCGTGGCCCTTCGGACTACCCTTCCTCTGGTACTTAAACAAGATACCCCAGGTATTATAGTTACATTGTATATCTAGATAATGCTGAAAAGTTACAGAATTTGTTAAGAGAATAAAAAAAAATTTCCCGGTGTTTCCGTCTTTAGTTAATATAAAAAAAAAATATATACGTCTATACAACCAACAATGCCATTGGCTGATTGAACAACGTTGATTAGAAAACCATAAAACCATGTTATGGCGTGGTAACACGAGATAAACTGTATGATAATAGTCCTTACTTGGAAAATTAAACATAAATAAAAACAATAAATAAAAACACACAGTAGCTGACTGAGCACATTCCTCTGCCGTTGAACCGTTGAATGCTCACGAGTTATATTTGTGGCATCAACAACAGATGAAGTTAAGTAGGAAAAAAAAATTATTTATGGGCGGTTTGAATGTAAATTTTTAGTTCGCCGTCTAATGTTGAGTGTTATTTGTATTAAATAATAATTGCATAAAATTTTAAACAGATACATGCATGTTTATAGATTAAATATTGTGTTGTGAAATATATTTTACGTTGAATTTGCTCTGAGTAGAATTTGTGGCACTTTAAATCTAAATCCAATATGTTTATTTTCATTAAAATGAAATAAAAGTGAAGACATTAAATTTGGTATCTCAAAAAGAAAATTTCAGCAGACAACTTACAATTTTTTAATTATTTTTTTTTTTTTCAAAAAATGGCTTTACCAAGTTGTTGTGGAAAGTTTTCGTCTTCCCTTTATGGAAATTCTTACATTAACCGTGTTGGGAACCTCTTTTACCACATAGGGACCCTCCCATAAGGGCGCAAATTTATTCTTCCTCGAATGGTTCTTCAGGAGCACTTTCTCTCCTATTCTAAATTTCCTTTCCTTTTTATTTCTGTCATAATATTTTTTAGACGCCATTTTCACTTTCTTCTGATTTTTCCTCACTAACTCAAGGGAACGTTGAATTTGATATTTCAATATTTGAGAATAATCATCGAAGTTGTAGATAGGTGACGGCCTTTTCCTCAGTGTTACTGGAATCTCCACATCAAAACCAAACAAAGTTCTACTCGGTGTTTGTTTTGTGGTCATGTGTACCGTATTATTGTGCACATGCATGGCATGGTGTAACCATTGATCCCAGTTTGCACCATCCATGTCTACGAAATTTCTCAAAAACTCTGCCAGTGGTCTGTGGCTTCTTTCTAAAGACCCATTCGACTGGGGATGATACGACGATGTACAGAGTTTCTTTACCCCTAGTATCTTGCATGTTTCTTTGAATAGCGCCGCGGTGAAATTAGAACCATTATCCGTCACCAGTATCCGCGGTATGTTGAACTTTGCAATTATTTCTTCGAAAAAGGCCCGCGCTACCGTTACTGCTTCAGCATCCGGTAGAGCGACACAAATCATATATTTGCTAAAGTCATCTTGGAAGGTCAGAATGCATCTATTACCCCTTGACGAATAAGGCAATGGACCAACTATGTCCATGTAAACCTTGTCAAACGGTCGTTGAGGTGTGTCTGTGATAACCATGGGCATTCTATCTTCCCTCGAGCTTTTGTTTCTTTGACACAGCGAACATGCCCCCACGTAATCCTTAATTTGCCTCTGCATTCCACTCCACTTAAATTGTTTGCGAATCCGAAAATATGTGCGGGTGGCTCCCTGATGGCCTCCCATTGGGGAATCATGGAATCTAGCTAGTACCTCTTTTATGTCTCTGGTATCAGTCAGATAAAGAGCCTGATCCTCCACTCCTGGATCACGTTTCTCTTCCTTGTTTGTACTGTTTGAAACTGTTGTCCCTGGCTCGACATCGGCTACCGATTGTTGTGATGGTGCGTTGAACTTCCCTTGGTTTGCAGAATCTGTAGTCTTTCCATCCATTTTTGTTGAGGTTTTTGATCTGGTTACTACTTGAATCTCACTTGATTCAATTGGTAGCCTGCTCAATGCATCCGCATTTAAATTAGATTTCCCAGGTTTATAACAAATTTCGAAATCGTATTCCAATAATTTTAGCCTAAACCGACCCAGCCTGGTGTCTTGAGTTTTTTGATTTGCCACACCCCTGAGAGGTTTGTGGTCCGTGAAAATCTTGAAATGCCTTCCCAATAGGTAAGATCTGAAATTTCTCGTTGCCCAGACAATTGCTAGAAATTCCTTCTCGATGGTGGAGTATTTTCTCTCTGTTGCACTCAGTGCTCTGCTCGCAAAATACAATGGAAGATCCTCACTTATCTTTCCTTGCGAAAGAACGGCTCCTAATGCCTCGTCACTAGCATCGGTCGTCAAAACGAATGGTTTGGAGAAATCAGCATATTGTAAAATGGGTGGATTAGTCACAGCTTCCTTTAAATCATTCATCGCCTTTTGACACACGTTCGACCAAATAAATTTTTCCCCTTTTCTCCGTCGCTTCTCAGTCACTATGAATTTCCTGTAATAATTGACTAAACCCAGGAATGCTTGCAACTGCTTAATTGTTTTCGGAGGACGGATGTTCTTTACACATTCTGTTTTCGATGGATCAGGTAGGACACCTTCACTCGAGCATTTGTGTCCCAAATAAACCACCTCTCGTCGCAGGAAATGACATTTTTCCGTTTGCAACTTCAGGTTGTACTTACGCAAAACGTCGAAAACCTTCCTGAGACACTTGTCATGTTCGGCTAGATTACTGCCATATATAACAATGTCATCTAAATAAACGAAACAATCCAACCCTTGAAGCCCAGTTAGTATGTTGTTCATTATTCGCTGGAACGTTGCTGGGGCTCCCGTCAATCCGAACGGCATCCTAAGGAACTCATAATGTCCTGTGCTAGTACTGAAAGCCGTCTTATCCCGATCCTGGTTATCGAGAAGTACCTGGTGATAACCACTAGCCAGATCGAGAGTAGAAAAATATCTACTGCGGCCTAATTGGTCCAGAATCTCGTCAATCCTGGGAATTGGAAACACTTGTTTTATGGTTATATCATTTAGTTTTCTGAAATCGACTACGAGTCGCCATTTTTTCTCCCCCGCAGATCCCTGTTTCTTGGGAACTAGAATAATTGGTGAATTCCAGGGTGACACACTTGGTGCAATGACGTCGTCTTCCAACATTTTCTGCACTAGTTTGTCAATTCCTGCCTTATGAGCCTCTGGTACTCGGTACTGCCTAATATTAATAGGAGGTTTGCCTGGTTCTGTAGGTATTTCATGTCTCAACGCAGTTGTATGGGACAGTTTATCTCCCTTAAGTATAAATATATCGCTATAATCTCGAAGACTGCCCACTATGACTGACCTCTCTTCTTCGTTGATGTTATCGTCTAAACTCACCGAATTCATCAGTAAGTTAAAACGTTCCGAGTCAGCTGCTTAGTAAGTTTACGTTGTGGTTTGATTCCACCTTTGATTTCTCATATAACTCATAATTAGGCAACACTTGATTATGCAGCACTACCGCAAAGTCATTGGAATTTAATACAGGAATATGCCCTGTGTGATTGATCACTCGAGTGAGTGTGCCTCCTACGTATACATCTTTTGAGATTTCTTTTCGGCTCACTACTATATCTCCTGACTCGACAGATACTCTGATAGGAATCATTTTGACTGACCTAGCCGGAATTGTGATAGCCCTAGCTATACAAATCCGTCGGTCACCCTCCGCTCGCGTGAGAGGCAATGTTGCCATCGTCTTTCCTTTATCCAAGAGAATCAATTTTTTGTGCACCGTGTCTGCTATGCAACGATTCCAAAGTTCGTCTCTACCTAGTAATCCATCAGCTGGTAAACTTGTACCTTCCGGAACCACGTGCATCCTAAAATTCAGTCCTGGTATGTCCTTGTGATGAATTACCACGGACCCTAATGTATGAGTCTTTCCTCCGAATGCACCAACCAATCGTTTAGTATCACCTTGGTTTATGTTTATTTTTCTCTTTAGGGATTCAGGATTGATCAGACTGGTGTCTGCCCCTGAGTCCAGCAAAAATACTAACTGTTCGTTAATAGCTTGATCGCAAGGGTAAATAATGAAAGCATCATCGTGGCCCTCTTCCGTCGTATCGCAACAGACGTCTGCGACCTGGTTATAATCCTGGTCCCGGAAAATTTGTCGCTGAGAAGATAATCTCCACTTGGTTTTACGCAACTTTGTTTTTAAATTTATTATGAGCATTATAAATAAAGCCACTAATGATTGTATGATTTGTCTCACAGATTCCTTTAGCAAACCTTTATGTTCTTCGTAAGTTCTATTTTCGTACTGAGGTGTATGGTCGTAATAGTAAATCTGCGGTTGTTCTTTAAATGATACCTTCTTTGTGAACTTCATCATGCGTTTTGCCCTTGACGTTTCGATCATATTGTAAGTTATTTTAGAGGTTCTTAAACTCCCCTTATGTGACTCATCTGAAGTAGCTGAGGTGATTAAACTGTTATCCACTTCATGTACTAAACCCTTTCCGGGCGAGAATAACTCTTCCACTGAAATGCGTGAAATATCGCATTCATTTTGGGTATCAGCTGTTTTATCGCCTACCCTATGCCAATTTATGTTCTGATCATCGGCTGTCCAACCCTTTGGCGGGGGTTGGGCCGGCTTTAGTTTCCCTGATTTGCAGACATTGTTCCCCGTCGTATCTCGGGGTCACGTATTCCTTGTGGTACGAAGACATTGGAGGACGTGTAGCCGTTTGGAGAACTGTTCTCAAACCTACGGGTTGTGGCTGCCGATACTCACGTCTGTATTGTGGGAATTGATTTGAAAATCTTCGTTCGTACTGATTAGGACCCCGGTTTGGTTGTTGGCTCAAACCAGAATTGCGAGTTGTGAAATTTGACGGATTCGAGGAAGTATTATTTTGATAATTTCTGCCATCTCTCTGAGGTCACGCGGCTTGTTGCGCTTTCTGAAAGCAAAACTGATTTTCCTCATGACCTTTAATTTGGCACTGCTTGCAGAACACCGTTTGTAGTCTTTTAAAACAACGCTCCTTCTCATGTCCAATTCTTTTGCAAAAACTGCAAGTTTTTACGCTGGGTGCGTCTTTATTAGCACATTTCGGCCCTATTTCATGCCCGTAATCTCCGCAGTTGACGCAATACGGCGTATTTTTCCGTTGACGACATTCCTCCCTTACGTGGCCTTTCTTCCGACAAAAAGTACAAGTCAACTGATCATCTATCGGTGTCCTGTGTTCTAACTCAGCGTGGTTGAAATTAACTTGATGGCCCTTCTTATATTCCTGTCTCTTCTCCGCCATCTTAATTAAACCATCCAACTCAAGATTATCATAATCAATTAATGATTCCCTAGTTGCGTCATTTCTTAACCCTTTGATAAAGCTTTTGGACGCTAGAATTCTCAAATCCGTTAACAGACCCTTTCTATCCGACTCTCCCCAATTGGTGTGTATTAACTCCAAACCATCCGATAACAAACCTTCCAATTTGCTACCATAATTGCTGGCCGATTCTGCAATTCCTTGGTTTATATTGGCCATCTTCGTGCGGACTTGTTCCAGAGTGCTTCTCTTATAAAAACTCCGCTGGATATACTCGCAAAACTCTGTGATTGTGGCAAAGTCTTGTCTCCCTATCTTCGAATACGCTGGCCCACGGAGACGCTGCTTCAAGCAGCGGATAATGTTAAGCGTATTATCTGAATTCACTTCAGTTCCCCACTCTTGCTCCACTAGCTTGCATCCTTCCACGAACCTTTCTACTTCTGCCGCTAGCTCCGGTCCCTCTCCTCCTGTGAATATCGGACAGATGTTATTCACTGAGTTCATTATCGCCGTTACTTTCGCCATATTGGAGTTCGTCTGATCCTCTCTGTTTAATTTGTAAATCACCCCAGTTCCTATTACTGGCAATTGCAAAGTATCCGCGCTCGGAGTTGGTGGTCTGTTAAATGTATCCAGTTCTCTCCTCGTGTTTTCTAATTGCACTTTCAATGTTTCAATAACGTGGTCCTCGTCTATTAATTTACCGCTCTCCGTCAATTGCTCCGAAATTTCCTCCTCCGACTTTCCTAGATTTCTAAGACTCTGAATAAGCCGTTCGTTCTCTTCTTCTGCTGTTCCTAAAAGTTCGGTTAATTCCTCTTGCCTTTTCCTAAACCTTGTACACTGTAGTTCCAACCCAATTTTAGCTTCCTGTAACTGAACGTGCTCTTTCCGTTGCTCGTCCGATTTAATATCTTCCACTTCCTCGATCAAATCCAACAGATACGTTATTTCCGCCAGTTGTGACAAACGTCTTGATTTTATGGTGTCCTTATGTATCTGTATAAAATCCCTATTCTGTTGCAAAGCACCTAATTTCCGCCACGCATGTACCTGAATGGAGGCTATGAATGTTCGGAACTCATGGACCTCTTGTGCTAACTTCTCCGCTCTTGATTGAGCGTCATCCATCTATCCGTATTACTGAAAATTGGTAATAGCCAATTGATAATATCTCCCTGAAGATCAGTAACAAAAATGTATGCTAATGGAAACCTGAATATTCAAAAGTAATCTTATATCTTCGTAGAAAACTTTTCGAAATATTCCGTTCCCAAAAATACTCGAGAACTCGAGAAAGAGAGAGAGGAGAAAGAAAAAAAAAAATTTTCCAGAGATTTCAGCTAGTGTTAGTGCACTTTTCACTAACACCGTCAAGAGTTGTACGGCCAATTGTGCGAGAAAAAAAAATTTTTAGTCCACAATGTAGTTGCCGTTCCTGTAAGGAATTCTTTGATACAATTCAAAGGTAAAGTTATTGATGAAGATGCACATCAAAATGTTGTAAAAGTTGTAATGAACCTTTATTTTGGTTCGTTTAAAGCTGGGGTTGAACTCAGCCGTCCCCAAGGTCCACACAAGAAATTTATTTAGTGAGACCCTGTCACTTCGAATTTTCACGCTGACGATAAACAGAACCGCAGGCCACCTGGTCGAAACAAAACTAAATCGCTGATGAACTGAGCTGGTGTTACAAATACTAATTCGCCAGACAGCCGACACGATATAACGCAGACACACGTGACTGTTAAAGCTACGTGCGTTGTGTTATAGGTCGCAGGTCACACGCCCTTCCCTGTTCACTGTTAAAGCGCCCAGGGGCCGGAGACGTTAGGTGACTATTAAAGCTACCTATCGTTTCCGACACTATGGTATAGACTCACGTGACTATTAAAGCTACGTGAGTTATACCCCGTACAACCGAGATTCAGTTACTATTGAAGCCCCGAATCTTTCTTACCTGTGTCTCTCACTTGTGTCGTTGTGCTGGATTCCCACCTTGAATTTATACCGTTCAGGAGTAGCTAGTCTATGTGGTACTTTATCAATTCTGTATTTGGTTAAGAATCTGATTGCGTTTGTTGAAATACACTTTTAGTTTATTTTCCTTTTAATTTATTTATTCAATATAAAAGAAATTGTTAAGATTTATTATATTAACAACCAAACAATTATGTCTAAGATATAATTTGTACGTACTTTTATTTGGCTTTACAGCCACTAGTAAAATTCAATTGTTAAGTTTTTTTTCCAATTTATTATTGCAAAATTTTCAATATTTCGATATTATCAAATATATATAATCTATGTGTACAAGATTTTAATTTATACATACGTTTTATTTTTGCTTAGCTTTGACTTTGGTCACAAAATTCAATTTTTAAATGTTCACAATTTATAACTAAAATTTTTCCATATTTCGATATTATCAAATATATAATTTCTGTATACAAAATTTTAATTTATACGTACTTTTTATTTTTACTTAACTTTGACTTTGGTTACAAGATTCAATTTTTAAATGTTCTCAATTTATAAATAAAAGTTTCATTATTTCGATATTATCAAATTTATATAATCTCTGTGTACAAGATTTTAATTTGTGCGTACTTTTTATTTTTACTTAACTTTGACTTTGGTTACAAAATTCAATTTTTAAATGTTCACAATTTATAAATAAAATTTTTCTATATTTCGATATTATCAAATATATAATTTCTGTGTACAAAATTTTAAATTATACGTAATTTTTATTTTTACTTAACTTTGACTTTGGTTACAAGATTCAATTTTTAAATGTTCACAATTTATAAATAAAAGTTTCAATATTTCGATATTATCAAATATATATAATCTCTGTGTACAAGATTTTAATTTGTGCGTACTTTTTATTTTTACTTAACTTTGACTTTGGTTACAAGATTCAATTTTTAAATGTTCACAATTTATAAATAAAATTTTCTATATTTCGATATTATCAAATATATAATTTCTGTGTACAAAATTTTAAATTATACGTAATTTTTATTTTTACTTAACTTTGACTTTGGTTACAAGATTCAATTTTTTAAATGTTCACAATTTATAAATAAAAGTTTCAATATTTCGATATTATCAAATTTATATAATCTCTGTGTACAAGATTTTAATTTGTGCGTACTTTTTATTTTTACTAAACTTTGACTTTGGTTACAAAATTCAATTTTTAAATGTTCACAATTTATAAATAAAATTTTCAATATATATAATCTCTATGTATAAAATTTTTTAACAAAATATTCTCACTAAGTTTGAAGAGTCACTCAAATTTCACTGGTGACACCGCCGTCTTAGTCACGTACTTTTTAGCTGCAACGGAAACCAGAGCCAGGAGTCTTTCTTCCGCGGTAGAACAAACAAGAGAGCTTCTTCTTGGTGAACGCTCCTTTTATCCCCTCCATGGTCAACGGTGTCAGCTGAAAAAAAACGTTAAAGTTTGTTGACCCAACATTAAAGCTCCTTTTCTGTACCGCACTGAGCGAAAGTTTAGTTTCACGGCGAATTTACATTTCTTTGAGTACCTATTGCAATTTAGAAGTGGTTTTTGTCTGAGTTGCGATCCACTTCTACACCTTTTCTGCACAAAGCTTTCTTCGTTTGACAGGTCTCTTTACTATTATTTTGTTTTGATCTCGTTTGTTTGTTAGCAATGTGTTGTGCCGGTGAACGTGTGTATTTAATTCTATTAATTAGAAAATTATTTTAAAATGATTTTATTTTCCAATAAAGTTCCAGCAAAATAGGACACCCAACGATAGCTCAAGATATGTGTCTTATTTATTCAAAAATTGTTCACGCACTAACCAAGGATTTTCATACAATTTTAAGATTTGTCAAATTCAAAGTCACGTTGTTGGTGGCAGAGGATTGGGGTGAGTTGGTTTAACTTAATGTTTTTATAAGTATTTAACAATTTTTATTACAGGAACCTTCGAGTGAGTGTTACTTGTTGTGTGTTAGGTGGTCGTGTTGTGTTTAGTAGACAGCTATACCCACGACGTTGTAACGATCAAATTTTTGGTTGACAAAATTTTGGCCGTTACACTCCCTCCTTTCTTTCGGGAAACGTGATTTGCCCTGAACCATTACCTGCCAGCGTGATTTCTGTGACGTTGCTTTGGACTCTTATATATTTTATAAAAGTCGTGTTGCTCTTTGGTGTGATGATCGTCTTGTTGAAATACACTTCGCTGTTTCACTTGTTGTTGTCGACTTTGAATACTAGGTGGATTTTTCGATGCGTGATACTCGTAACATACTCCTACTTGTTTTAGAAGGCGGATTGTTTTTTCCTTTTGCTGTGGTAGTTGTGTTAATGGTAATGATTGGGTAAGACTAAGTATTTCATCATATATTTGACCTTTTGTTGAATTCGTTTTGATAATTTTATCCTTTTGCTTCCATGGTATTAGCGAAGTCTTTGACGGTGGTTGTTCTTGCGAGATGTTAAACACTTCTTGTACTGCGTGCTCTGGGGTATCTAGTAGCTGTTTTCCATCTGGACCTGGCGGTACATTGATAGGGCTTGCACTTCGGTGTCGTTGTACTTCTTCCATGCTACTAGGTCTTGAATCTTGCTGTTGTGCCACGTGCTCATGTATATCTAGCTGTTGACCAAATTCTGCTGGCATTTCGTTGAATTTAGGATTTGGTTGTCGTGGTATTTCTGGTATTTGTTTTTTGATATGTTTTAGATCTTGGTGCTGTGCTGCTTGTTCTTGTGTAGCTTGATGTTGTTTTACATCAGGTGCTACCATGATGGGACTTGGATCTCGGTATCGTTGCGCCTTTTGTACACTATTAGGTCTTGGATCTTGTTGCTGCGTTACTTGCTTCATTTGAACTTGTAATATTTCCTGTTTTTGTATGACTCGTGGTTGACAATACTCTGCTGACATTTCTTTGACTTTAGGACTTTGTTCTTGTTGTACTTCTGGTATTTGCACTTTGATAGGTCTCGAATGATGCTCTTGTTGCATTTGTTTCAATTGAACTTGCAATGTTTCTTGATTTCGTATTACTCGCTGGTTATTAAACTCTGTTGACATTTCTTTGACTTTAGGACTTTGTTCTTGTTGTACTTCTGGTATTTGCAGCCTGATTGAACTCGGATCTTGCTCTTGTTGCATTTGTTTCAATTGGACTTGTAATGGTTCTTGCTCTTGTGGAACTCGCTGTTGCTTAATTATTTTTGGATTTTCTGGGATTAGTTTGCGATCTTGCGGTGATACATGATGTTGTTCCGCGTCATTTCGATGTCGCACGCTTTGTGTTGATATGCTTGCTGCAGTAGTTGAAGTAAAAATTCTAGACGTTTCTGCAGGTGTTTGCTTGGCGATTGGCTGGTGTTGCTGCTGGCTGCGGAAAGGTGACTTGGAGACTGGACTATGAATGATTTTATCACATTTCGGTGTATTGGCTATGCGTCTCATGGTCTTCTGTATTATCAGCGGTCGTGCACATTCCACTGCTACACGCCCGAAGATTACCTCGCTATCTCGTGCTCGACTTACTTCATTCTGCTCTTCGCGTAGTTCTTCGAAGTCCTCAGCTAGTGCTATTAATTCCTTTAGACAAGTGAAATTCCGACGTTTGATGTATACTTGGTA
>NW_024032194.1:0-11474 GCF_002237135.1 Teleopsis dalmanni | reverse complement strand
AAATTTAACCCATTAATCTAAGTGAGGTTCGTGATATAAGTTTTACTTATTTTGTTTTATTTTATACAATGTATAGTTAAAATAAAAATTTGTAATATTATGTAATTAGTTATAAGATTTTACAACTTATTGTTAGTCTCATTCTAAGAGAAGATGCAATAAATAAATGTAAGTAACATAGCTGATACTCCAATAAATATACCCTAATGTAAATAAAGCATAGTTGCTTCTAATATTGTATTTTTGTTTATGTTATCGTTGCTTCCAACATTGTATTTTGTTTAGCTGGCATTCTTTTTATGCCACAAGTATTCATATGTCATAAGTACTTATATGACACAAGTGTTTATGCTTGGAAATGTTTTTGCCTAATAAGCATCATTATTGGAAGCAACGCTAAGTTTTTCAATTGTAAGATATTAAAACATTTTTTAGTTCCAAATAAAGATTCAAACAATAAACACGTTTTATTATTTAAAAGTGATTCGAAAAAAACGTTATTGGCGCAGTCGGTAGGATCAGTGTATATGATCCTAAATAACGAACTTACGTAAACTAATGAACTCAACGACTATGATTCAATAGTTTAAAAATAAAAATAAAATCTATGAAAAAGATTTATTAAAATAAAGTGAAATATTACAAATATATAAACCTTAAAAATTTAAATAAAAGTACATAAATGTTGTGAACGAAAATAAATGAAATTTCAATTAAAGTGAATTATTGCAAATAAACAAACTTTGAAAATTTAAATAAAAAACATTTGAAAAAAAAAATATATAAACTTTAAAAAAAAAAAAAAATTTTAAATAAAATATATATAAAATAAAGTTAATAAAGTTAAAGTAAAGTTAAACGAAGTTACGTTAAAAAAAAAAAATAAATAAATAAATTTGTTTATAAAATTTTTTTTTTGTAAATTGTGAGCAGAAATAAATAAAATTTTTAAAAGAACGTTGTGAACTTCAAATTCAAATTCAAAAAAAATAAATAAATAAATAAACTTGTTTATTAATTTTTTTTTTTGTGTAAATTGTGAGCAGAAATAAATAAAATTTTTAAGAGACCGTTGTGAACTTCAAATTCAAATTCAAGACTCTAAATTATGAATGAAGAAGTGAACGTAATAAACGAACTAGTTAATAATTTAACAATAAACAGAAATAATAACACAAATACTAACATGGAAGCCCGGGAGAAAAAAGAATTCATCTTACAAAATCTAAAATACATTGAACCATTTGATGGCAACAAGGAAAAACTTGCCCTGTATATTGGCAACATTTAATCCATAGTGCCAACTATAGCCACTCTATCGACAGCAGATAGAGCAGTTTATTTCAACTGTATATTGAGGACAATAACAGGTGCAGCTTTAAATGTAATACGGAGAGAGCAGCCAACGAACTGGAACGATTTGAAGGAAGTACTAATTGAGGAGTTTGGTGAGCATAAAACGGTTTCTACATTAATAATAAACGTAAATAATATTAAATATAAAAATAATGTAAAATATCTGTGTGAAGAGTTAAATGATGAAATTTGTAGAATTAAAAATAAAATTAAACTCAGTAATTATTCTGAAATTGAGAAGAATTTCTATTTACAAAATTTAAAACAGACTACTTTGTACGTTTTAAAAAAAGAGTTGCCAAACCATTTAACAAGTCTTCTAAATACTTCATTAGGAACTGATATTAGATCAGCAATAAAAATTTTACGAGAAAATAACGAGTACGAAAATTCTGAAAATATGAATCAAAATTATGAAATTTCCCGAAAACCACAAGTTCGTTATCGTCCATCTGTCATAAATAATGAGTATAGAAATAGAGTAATACCTAATAGGCGATTAACACCAATGTATAACCCACCCATCCAAAGATCCTATTATAACAACCCTCTTTATAATAATCAACAACATAATAAACCATTTTATCATAATAACAATAATAATAATAATCAACTCTATACACCGCATAACAGATTTAATAATAATTTTAATCAAGAATATAATAATAATCAATTTTTTAATCCAAACTTAAACAATTCCCCTAATAATACTGTGGCGGTTGCATATTCACATGATCTAGGTTGGCCATGCAAATTCGGACAAATAAATTATTGAAACTAATAATATTTTGATTTAGTAAAAAACGGAAGGTTGTCATTGGTACACGTATAATTATTGTACTCGAAATTGAATTATTTATAATAAATAAACATTAAGAATTAAGTAGGGCAAAGCCTACAATTGGTGACCCCGACGTGATCGAAAATGTCGCAAGTAGAAGCAAGCAACAATAGCGCACTGGATAGAAATAACATTCCTGCAGATAGTAATGTATCAAATGATTACAGAAATGAACAACCTCGAGGTGACATTTGTCGTATCGGAATCAAAGCACCAGCATTCTGTAAGAGGGATCCAGACCTCTACTTCATCCAGATGGAATCTCAATTTAGAAACGCAGGAATCACAACTGACCAAACAAAATATGATCATGTAGTCGGCAGTCTTGACAGCGCTACCTTAAGAAATATCGCGGACATTGTTCGTGCTCCACCTGCTGTAGAAAAATACGAAGCGATTAAGAAGCGACTAATTCAAGACTTTGCAGACTCCGAAAATCGAAAACTGCGGCGACTAGTTCAGGAGTGCCAGTTAGGTGATAGCAAGCCAACACATTTGTTGCGCACCATGCGCGATTTAGCCAGCGGCGCCATGAATGATGGAGCAATAAAACAATTGTGGCTGGATCGTTTGCCTGAAGCAGTGCGAGCAGTCGTTTCAATTTCGGAGGCTGACTTGGACAAATGTGCGCAGCAGGCAGATCTGATGTTGGAAATGGGAAACTACAATTCTGTAGCTGTTATCAACACATCTGCACAGAATAATGATCATATCATGAAAGTCATAGACGCCTTGAGTAAACAGGTTGCGGAGATAAAAACTACACAAAGACGAAGCAGAACAAGATCTCAAACTCCAGATCGTAAGCGACGTCATTCAACCCGTACTGACTCACAAGTAAAACGTTATCCTATGTGTTACTATCACTATCGTTTCGGTGTGGAAGCAAAAAAATGTTCCTTGCCGTGTAGTTTCAATCAACAGGGAAACCAATAAAGACTTCATCGGTGGCGGCTGATGAAGTCCAATTTGTAAATACGTCTAGCCGCCTGTTCATCACGGATCGAAACACACAATTCAAGTTCCTGATAGATACTGGAGCTGATCTCTCAATACTACCAGTGTCTCGATTCAAAAACTCCAAGCTACAATCAACATCGCGATCATTGTATGCAGCGAATGGTTCGGCTATTCCAACCTACGGTAACAAGTTGCTGTCAATGAACTTGGGCCTTCGTAGGAAGTTCGATTGGAATTTTATAATCGCCAATGTTTCAAAACCAATTTTGGGTGCCGATTTCTTGAAACATTACGGTCTTGTGGTAGATGTAAAACGTAGATGCCTGAGCGATACGCAAACAAAGTTGAGTACACAATGTGCATCGGAACACACTGGATATGAGCCAGTCTTTTCCATTCAGAATGACCACAAATTCAAAGAGCTTCTAAAGTCATTCAAGGAGGTGACAATGACTGTTTCATATAACTACAATAACGAGCCTAAGACTACGGTTCGCCACCAGATTATCACCACTGGTCCGTCTGTTTTTTCGCGTGCACGGCGGCTAAATCCGCAAAAACTGCAAGCAGCCAAGCAGGAGTTCGAGTATATGTTGAAGCAAGGAATTTGTAGACCATCCAAGAGTGAATGGGCGAGTCCACTAAATATGGTGCAAAAAGGAAATGGTTTGTGGCGACCTTGTGGCGATTACCGTTGACTTAATGCCCAAACAGTTCCTGACCGCTATCCTATTCCACACATGCAAGATTTCACGCATTCGCTAAATGGAAAACGCATTTTTACAACGTTGGACTTAGAAAAGGCATACTTTAATATACCGGTTGCTGAAGAGGATAGAGAAAAAACAGCAATAATTACACCTTTCGGCCTGTATGAATTTAATGTGATGACTTTTGGACTTTGTAATGCAGCACAATCATTTCAAAGATTCATGGACCAAGTTCTTTTCGGACTTAAGTTTGCTATATGTTATATTGATGATATTTGCATCGCATCCGATAACATAGACGAGCACAGACAACTTGTGCGCAGCGTGCTACAACGTTTCCAGGAACATGGTTTGAAAATAAACATTGCGAAATGTGTGTTCGCAGAGGAAGAAGTAACATTTCTTGGTCATCTCATTAATCATAAAGGAATTCGTCCCCCAGGCAAGAAAATTGAGACGATTGCAAATTTTCCAAAACCAAAGGTAGTGCATGAGCTACGGCGATTCATTGCAATTATCAATTTTTATCGACGTTTTATTCCAAAAGCGGCGGAGATCCAGGGACGGCTTCAGAACTTAATTAAGGGTAACAAAAAACAGGACAAAACTGTTATTGAATGGACCGCGGATGCAGATAATGCATTTGCGGAATACAAAGAAGCCTTAATTAATGCAACAACAATTGTTCATCCAATTCCAGACGCAAACCTTGTACTTCACGTGGATGCCAGTAACGTAGCTGTTGGCGCTGCATTAAATCAAATCAATAACGGACAACTCGAGCCTTTGGGGTTTTACTCAAAGCGGTTGACGAATACTCAAGTCAAGTACAGCACGTACGACCGTGAGTTGCTCGCGATTTACTAATCGGTTAAATATTTCAAACATGCGATTGAAGGTAGACGTTGCACTATTTTCACTGATCATAAGCCGATAACGTATGCATTTCGACAGAAACCGGAAAAGGCATCGCCACGCCAACTAAGACATTTAGATTACATCGGTCAATTCACAACTGACATTATGCATATAGCTGGTAAGAATAATCCGGTAGCTGATTATCTGTCACGTATCGAAGCTGTCAGCAATGAAGATTTAGTTGACTTTGATCAATTAGCAGAAAGCCAGAAAACCGACATTGAAACAAATGATTTTCTGTCTAAAACGAATAAATCTGCACTTCAACTGAAATGGATACTCATTCCAAATTCATCTAAGGAAATTGCATGTGATGTATCATCAAATCGTGTGCGTCCTTTTGTAACTGAACAGTTTAGATAACGCGTCTTTAATTCAATACATAATTTAGCACATGCTGGTCGGCGAGCCACTATTAAGCAAATAGCAGAACGTTTCGTATGGCCGGGCATGGCAAAGGAAATTGCGGAGCGTGTTAAATTATGTCTTCCGTGCCAACGAGCAAAAGTCACTCAACATAATAGATCAGCAATTTTGAATTTTGACGTACCAAGTGAGCGGTTCGCTGTAATCCACATTGACCTCATTGGGCCTCTACCATCGTCAAACGGTTACCGATATTGCCTTACATGTATCGATCGGTTTACCAGATGGCCAGCGGTAGTCCCTATCGAGGATATACATGCCAGCACGGTAGCCACAGCGCTCATCAATGGTTGGATCATGCACTTTGGCGTTCCGAAGCAGATCATAACAGATCAAGGAAGACAGTTCGAGTCAGCACTGTTTAATGAATTAGCGAAACTCATTGGTGCCAAACATATCCGAACTAGTCCACGTCATCCTCAAGCGAATGGTTTGATTGAACGTTTTCATCGGACTCTGAAAACTGCAATGAAATGTAAGCATGAACATCAATGGTCTGATGCAATACCTTTGATTGTGTTAGCGCTTCGAAATATCTTTAAAGAAGACCTGAAAGCAACTCCAGCAGAAATGGTATATGGGACAACTTTGCGGTTACCGAGCGATTTCCTGGAACAAGGTAATAATGACAAAATCCCAGAACATGAATTCGTGGAAAACATGAGACAGATGATGTCTCAAATACGATCAGTTCCTACATCAAATCACTCAAATGAAAAGGTATTCTTACAGAAGGAACTACAACATGCTACTCACGTGTTTTTGAGGGATGACAGTGTCCGTCCACCATTAAAAACACCATACGATGGGCCATTTAAGGTTGTGAGGCGTTCAGACAAGACATATGATCTTCTAATCAAAGGAAAACCGGTGCAGGTGAGTGTTGATCGGGTAAAGGCAGCATTTTTATCAAGTGACAATGAAGACGTAAGCCCATCACGTACAGAAAATATGGCAGATACTCGAATGGATACCAAATCAAGTAATGTAACACGAAAGGGACGGTTAGTGCAGGTTCCAAGAAGATATGTTAAATTTGACTTAACGTGACATCGCACATGACTCAGTCACATGATCTAGGTTGGCCATGCAAATTCGGACAAATAAATTATTGAAACTAATAATATTTTGATTTAGTAAAAAACGGAAGGTTGTCATTGGTACACGTATAATTATTGTACTCGAAATTGAATTATTTATAATAAATAAACATTAAGAATTAAGTAGGGCAAAGCCTACAATACTAATAATCCCCAAACCCAAAAGTTTCAAAATAATCATAACACTAAACATTATCAACCCTTTAAAAGACAAAGGGAAAATGATTCAAATCAGTCTCGTATTAGGAGATACGGAGAACCTAAACCAATGGATATAGATACGCCAAATTTTCACATAATGGCCTCGGAGAATTACCATCAATTGAATTAAAAATCAATAGTAAAAATTACAACTTTTTAATTGATACTGGCTCTTCAGTAAGTTTAATAAAGCCAAATATACTTCAAAAAGAAATTAAAATTGTTAACCCAATAACCTTAAGGACCACAACCGGAAAAATTACTCTAAATAAAATCCAAGAAATTTTTGATCCCATTCATAACAATCCATTAAGACTTTTTGTATTTAATTTCTCAGATAACTATGATGGTTTATTAGGGTATGACTGTTTACAACAATTAAAAGCGAAAATCGATTTGGCAAACAAAACAATTAAGTTAAATAATTTTACATATAAATTTCTAAATAAAAAATTTAAAAATGCAAAAGAGGAATTAAATGCTAATATAAAAGATAACAATATACAATTCAGACTAAATCATTTGAATCAAGAGGAAAAAACAGAATTAAAAAAGGTCTTGAAAAAATATGACAATTTATTTTATAGGGAAGGAGATAGTTTGAGTTTCACTAACGCAATAAAACACAAAATTAAAACAGTACCTGAAGACCCGATTTATACTAAATCATATAGATATCCTCAAGTCCACAAAAACGAAGTGGACAAACAGATAAAACAAATGTTAGATCAAAAGATTATTTGTCATAGCCAATCACCATATTCTGCACCTATTTGGGTTGTTCCAAAAAAACAGGATGCTTCAGGGGAAAGAAAATGGAGAATTGTCATAGATTATCGTAAGTTAAATGATATCACCATAAATGACAAATATCCCATCCCAAATATGGATGAAATATTAGACAAACTTGGTAGATGTATGTATTTCTCTACTATCGATTTAACTAAAGGATTCCATCAAATTGAAATGGATCCAATCGATAGAAAGAAGACAGCATTCTCCACTCAGAATAGGCATTACGAATTTATGAGAATGCCCTTTGGTTTAAAAAATGCACCCGCAACCTTTCAAAGATTGATGAATACGATCTTAGGAGATTTAGTCGGAAAGCATTGTATGGTCTATTTAGATGACATAATAATATATAGCACATCGCTTCAAGAACACATTCAATCACTAGACAAAGTATTAAAAAAATTAGCAGAAGCAAATTTAAAAATACAAGTCGACAAAAGTGAATTCTTGAAAAGGGAAACTGAATTTTTGGGACATATAGTTACATCTGAAGGGATTAAACCAAATCCAATCAAAATTAAAGATATATTGAATTACCCAATACCAAAAACTGAAAAACAAGTCAAACAATTTTTAGGTTTAGCAGGGTTCTATAGAAAATTTATTAAGGACTTTTCTAAAATTACAAAACCCCTTACAATATGTCTAAAAAAAGGTAATAAGATAAATCATACACACAAGGAATATGTTAATGCTATTGAAACCATTAAACTATTAATCACAAAAGAACCAATTTTAGCATACCCGAATTATGATAAATTATTTACCTTAACTACGGATGCTTCAGACGTAGCCTTAGGAGCTGTTTTAAGCCAACAAAGTCATCCCATTTGTTTCGCTAGCCGTACACTAAATGAGCATGAATTAAACTATTCAGCAACTGAAAAAGAATTACTGGCCATAGTATGGGCTACAAAATATTTTAGACCTTACTTATATGGATGAAAATTTTTAATAAATAGTGATCATAGGCCTTTGCAGTGGCTCAATAATCTTAAAGAGCCCAATGCTAAATTACAAAGATGGAAAATCAAATTAAATGAATTTGATTTCGACATAAAATATATACCGGGTAAAGAAAACAAAGTAGCTGACGCGTTATCAAGAATTAAAATTGAAACTTGCAATCTCAATGAGGAAGATGAAATCTCATCAAATATTGCTACAATTCATTCAGCAGATGAAGATTGTTACGTTCAACATCCTTTACATTCATGTGTGCAGAGTTAGAATCTGGCACGGTGGCAAGGCCAGCTAGCTCGTCAGAAAAGGGTTGGATTCTTTACTCCGCTATAGCACATCCGAACCGTAACAAAAAAAATAAAGAAAAATCGTGCCAGAGAATTTGGTTCAAAAAAAAAAAAATTTACAATCAATGATAGTAATTTTATATAATATTAATACCCTGTGTCTACCAGTTTTTTTTTTCTTTTTTTTTTCTTCTTCGTATTGTCCCTGTCCTTGTTGGTCGGTTTGGACCTACCCACCCTCACTACATTACCGTAGTTACCGTTGAGCTGAAGTAACAGGCACTGTTAAATTCTCTCCAGCTCCCTATTTTCATGTTCGTCCCTGTCCTGTCTAACTCATTTTTATTTTACTGCAACCTAACATTGCCCCCTTCTTCACTTTCACCTGTCACCTATATCTATTGAACTTAAGCCATCATTTTGTTTGAATTTACATCATTTACACATTTAGTTTGTTACAAAAACAAAAAAAAAAGAAAATCTTATGAATGGAATTATTTTTAATTTTGTTTCTTTTTTTCTTTTTATGGTTTATTATTTTATTATATAATAATACAAAAAAAATTCGACTAAACTAAACTAAGCAAAATTCTCTTCAAATAAAAAAAATACAAAAGAATATATATATATATATATACATAATGTATTCATAATAAAAAACTTACAATCTACTCTTACTATTTAATGCACAACTATATGTATATCCATAATATATTTATAATAAGAAAATAGATAAATATAACGAGAATAAAAAAATAGCTTTCTATACATCAACTTGTTGTTTTGTTTTTTTTTTCCTTTTTTTTTTTTTTTTTCTTTTACATTTAGACTACCAATATTTTAATTACTTTGATTACTCTTACCAACATCGTAGCAGTGACGTCACTCCGCGTTGCTGACCTAAATAGCTACAAAAAAATTAAAAAAAACAAATTGTGGATAATCAAAGAAAAAAATAACAAAACAAAGACACCTGATGTGCTTGATCACTTATAATATATGTACATCATTTAAAGTAAAAAAAATGTATATATTCTAATCTTGCGTGACTAATATCATATCCAAAATAAATTAACAATGAATATTATTTCTACTAATAATTTCATAAATAGAACTAATTAATTCAAGAAAATTAATAAAAAAAACTTAATGTATATATATAAAAAAATTCAAATTATTAAAATAAGTTGGAGAAAAAAATTTTTTTTTTTTTTTAATTTAGAAACAAAAAAAATATGAGATTGAATATTTAAAAAAAATTGTAAGACATTATAGACGGCAATAAGTCATAGGTAATTGAACAACTGAGTAAGCATAATATAATTTATTGTTTAAATGAATTTAATGAATTTAATTAATTTAATCATAAGCATTAACGTAAAAAAATCATATCCTGTAGCACTTCCGCGCGGTCTTAGTATTCTCCGTTGCTATTCTACAACTGTAAGGGTAGCTTACCGTACCAGTTGCTGTTAGATGTACTTGCAGTGAGTCCTAGGGCTAATTCCATATGTTTATCACTCCTTATTGAACTTGACTTATTACACATATAATACGGCTTGTTAGGTTGTTAAATCAAAGTTTCACCGACATGTTATATTTATATATGGCTAATTCCATATGCTTATCAATCCTTATTGGACTTGATTTATTACACTTATAATACGGCTTATTAGGTTGTTAAATCAAAGTTTCACCGATATGTTATATTTATATATGGCTAATTCCATATGCTTATCAATCCTTATTGGACTTGATTTATTACACATATAATACGGCTTGTTAGGTTGTTAAATCCAAGTTTCACCGATATGTTATATTTATTTGAATTTTTTTCGATCATCAATTTATTCAAAGTTTTGATCATTTAAACCTCCGATTTGTAAAAATATTTTTTTTTTTCACTTTCATTTTTTATTCACTTTAATTATTTTTGTATTAATAATAATTAATTTTTAAATGTTCACTTTAATTATTTTTGTATTAATAATAGTTAATTTTAAATGTTCACTTTAATTATTTTTGTATTAATAATAATTAATTTTTAAATGTTCACTTTAATTATTTTTGTATTAATAATAATTAATTTTTAAATGTTCACTTTAATTATTTTTGTATTATAATAGTTAATTTTTAAATGTTCACTTTAATTATTTTTGTATTAATAATAATTAATTTTTAAATGTTCACTTTAATTATTTTTGTATTAATAATAATTAATTTTTAAATATTCACTTTTTACTAATATATTTCAATATATCGTCTAAAATTTTTCAAGTCGCTCGCGGACATCAACCGTCTTCTTCCAAAGACTTCCTCCAAAAAAAAAACTGCAACCAATATCTCTATCTTATGTATATCATTCTCCTCCCGTAATTTAATCCGTTGGACACTCATCCCGTACACTTTTCGGGGTCGTTCCTTGAACCTCCAGTTAATGTTATTTTTCTTTCCACCTTCCGAACACTTTTTTTTTCTTTTTATCTTATTTCAATACTTGCATTACACATTGCTCTGGCAGCATTGATCATTTCAACTTCCAATTTGGCCAAACTTTTCGCCGCGACTCTTGATCAAAACAAAAGAAAACAAAAAAAATGTACAAAAGCTTTTTTTTTTTTCTTTCTTGCAAATTTTGACATTTCGCTGTGCGTGCAATGCACAGGCTAATTTTAATTTATAAAAAAAAATAAAAATAAAAATAAATAAAAAAAATGAGTAGACGGTGTGTCAATAAAATATTACTGCCGCGAATTTGGACAAGGAAGTGCATGCTCACTTTACCAAAGGAACCACCGTGAGACAAGCAGGTGCTGCACTGAGACTGCCTGGACAACGTGGGACATGCGAGGTAATATCATGTTTTTAATTTTCTTACTCATGTTAGCCTATCACCTCCTACTCACACAGGCATACA
>NW_024032193.1:0-11477 GCF_002237135.1 Teleopsis dalmanni | reverse complement strand
TGATGATGCCTATGTAGAAGTACCTTGCGAACGTGCAGTGGGGAATAAACTTCGACTTTTAGTTGACTCGGGAGCAGAAACCAGCCTTATAAAAACAGAGGCGTTAATCAATTTAAAAGATATAAACACCAAAGACACAAAGGGTCTTACAGGAGCTTTTGGAGGCAATATAAGTACATTGGGTACGGTCAATATTGAACACCGAAAATTTCCAACTCTACAATTCAAAATGCATGTAGTGCCAGTAGGTAGCCAGTTACCAGCAGACGGACTTCTAGGTCGAGATGAACTGTGGAACCGGTCTACTACAGACACAATTAAAAAGGTTTTAAAATTTTTTAAGAATAAAGAGGAATTAGCTACTTTACCACTGGTAAGCATTGTAGATCATGGTCGGATTTGTATAGCAGAAAGCATGACAATCCCAGGTAGATCAACAATGATTATTCCAGTAAAAGTAGTACCTAAAGAAGGAACACTCGTAATACATAAAAAGGAAATAGTTAGAAATGTCTATTCAGGTGAATGTTTAACAGAAGTAAAAAACGGAATAGGTTTTGTAAGAATTTTGAATGCAAACAACTATGCAGTTGAAATGAATAGTGAAATTGAATTAAAGGGCAGTGTTATGAATGAGTACTATGAGTACAATGTCCCTAATGTTAATTTGAACAAAGAAGTAAACTTACAGGAAAGGTACGGAAAATTACTGAAATTAATAAGATTGGATGAGCGTTTAAACAATGAAGAAAGACGGTTAATTACGCAGACAATTAAGGAATATAACGATGTATTTCACTTATCAGGAGATAAACTGTCCTATACATCAGTGTTGGCACACGAAATTCCAACAAGTCATGATCAAATACCGGTAAATCAACGACAATATAGATTACCAGAAGCACATAAGGAAGAAATTAATAAGCAAGTTAGTGAAATGCTAGATGAAGGAATAATAACAAGGAGTAAATCACCATGGAACTCTCCTATCATCCTTGTACCAAAAAGGTCAGGTATAGATGGGGAAAAGATGGCGTCTCGTGGTTGATTTTAGAAAATTAAATGAAAAAACAATTAAACAGGTGTTTCCAATTCCTAGAATTGATGAAATTTTAGACCAACTAGGATGCAGTAGATATTTCTCAACGCTGGATTTGGCTAGTGGCTATCACCAGGTGATGGTAGACAGTAAAGACAGGGAGAAAACGGCATTTAGCACAGGTCTAGGACATTTTGAATTTCTTAGAATGCCATTTGGGTTAACAGGAGCACCCGCAACTTTTCAGCGAATTATGAATAGTATTTTAACAGGATTGCAAGGGATAGATTGCTTCGTCTATCTCGACGATATTGTTATCTACGAAAGGAATTTCAATGAACACGACCAAAGGTTAAGGAGAGTATTACAAGCACTAAAAGAAAATAATTTAAAATTACAAACGGAGAAATGTCAGTTTTTAAGACGAGAAGTCGTTTACCTTGGGCATAAATGTTCGGACAAAGGAGTAATTCCAGATCCAGACAAAACCAAGTGTGTTAAGTCTATCCCAGCACCTCGAAATGTTAAGGAACTGCAATCATTTTTGGGACTTGTGAATTATTAAAATTATTATTAAAATGGAAATTTATCCCACAAGCAGCGAGTGTGTGTTTACCGCTTAATAAATTACTAAGGAAAGGAGAAAAGTTCGAATGGAACGACAGTTGCCAAGAAGCAATGATTAGACTGAAGGCTGCAATAACGAAGCCTCCTATACTTCAATATCCAGATTTCTCAAAACCTTTTGTTTTAACAACTGACGCTAGTAATGAAGCGTTAGGTGCAGTATTGTCTCAGGGAGAAGTAGGTTCTGATTTACCACTTTATTTCGCAAGCCGTGCTCTGAGTAATACTGAGAAAAGATATTCAACTATAGAAAAGGAATTTCTTGCGATAGTTTGGGCAACTAGGAATTTTAGGTCTTACTTATTGGGAAGACATTTTAAAATATTTACTGACCATAAGCCATTAAGAGGTATAGCAAATCTTAAAGACCAAAACACACGTTTGGGAAGATTCCGATTGAAATTGTTGGAATACGATTTTGAAATTTTATACAAACCAGGAAAAACCAATAAAAACGCGGATGCTCTGAGTCGACTACCAATAGCAGTAGTTACGAGAGGAAATAAAAAAGCAACAAATCTGAAGGAAAACAAAAATAAAATGGAACAAAATGAAATAGAAGAAGTGGAAGATACGAAGGACCAAACGAAAGAAGATTACGCGGTATTTCTAACTAATAAAAAGGATATCCAAGAAGTTTTAAAGAAATTCCACGACTCACCTATCGGAGGACATCAAGGAGCTGTTAAAACATATTTCCGAATACGAAAACAGTTTAAATGGGCAGGCATGCAAAGACAGATAAAAGACTACGTCGGAACATGTCAACAATGCCAGAAAAACAAGAGTTCTAGGGTAGAGAAAATGCCAATGGTTTTGACGGATACCCCTCAAAGACCATTCGACAAAGTATTTATGGATATTGTAGGCCCACTACCTACTACAGAGAATGGGAATAAACTAATTTTAACATTTCAGGATGATTTTTCTAAGTATTTGGTATGTACAGCATTACAGGATGGGGAAGCTACGACAGTAGCAAGGAAATTCTTTAACGAAATAGTTTCAAAATTTAATATACCAAAAGTTCTCGTGACAGACAATGGGACTAATTTCACTTCGAAATTATTCAAAGAAATCTGCAAAATTCTTGGTGTTAAAAAAATACAAACTACTCCATATCATCCACAGGCAAATGGCTCTTTGGAAAGAAGTCATCGTCCTTTAGCGGAATTTTTAAGAAGTTTCGTTAAATTGGATGGATCCAACTGGGATGAGTGGTTGCATCATGCGATGCATGTCCATAATAACACGGTGCATTCTGCAACAAAGCAGACACCATCAAAAACACTATTTGGGTTCGATTTCGAGATTCCCATAACATTAAAAAGAAAACCAACACCATTATACAACCACGACGATTTTTCAAAAATTCTGAAATATCAAATTCAACGCTCATACGACGTGGTTCGAAAAAATCAGGAGTTAAACTATGATAAGAATTCTAAAAGTAGAATGTTCAAAGTAGGAGATAGGGTATGGTTGAAGAATACAAGTAGAAGAAATAAGTTTTCACCTATTTGGGTGGGACCTTTCCCAGTAACAGAAATTACTAGTCCAGTAAATGCTAAAGTAATAATTTCAGGAAGGGAAAGAGTATTCCACAATAATCTACTTAAATTACATAAAAGATAGACAAAATTATAACTATTAACAAGTTTTTTTTTAAATTTAGTCTTTAGTTTTAATTTTTAGGAGTTGTAGGTTTACAATTAGGAGATGAAGGTTCCTGTTTTTCCGGGGGGGAAAAGTAAAAAAAAAATGAAACTAGAAAACTGAAATAAATATTTTTTGTTTGACTCAACATTTTCATTATTATAATCTAAATAAATTTTTGACTAATAAGTAGTTTATAATAAGGAGCATAATAAATTTACAAATTTCTTAAAATATATTAATAAGAATAAATTTTTAACTAATAAGTAGTTTATAATAACAATCATAATAAACAACAGAACACAATAATAAAGAAATTTACAAATTTCAATTATCAAGAGTAAACATTTCTTAAAGTATTTAAATACTAAAATATTTTAATAAGAACAAATTTTTAACTAATAAGTAGTTTATGAAGAGTAAACATGTATGGAAATATTTTTGGCGTATATAAAGTGTTATTTTTTTTTAAGAATAATGTTATGAAAAAATTAAAATTTAATATAGATTTAAGATTTTAAAATTTAAATGAATAATTTAAAATGTAAACCTAAATTTGATGCAAGTTTAATATAGACCGTTAGATATATAACATTGTGTGCCACAATGTTCTTCATAGGGGGAAGGAATGTTGTGAGTTAAATATTTATTTTATTTAATTTCACGGGTTTTTGGCAGTTTTTCTGTATGGTAGTGTGTACGATCTTAGGTGATCGTACATTTTCCTAAAAATAGGCAAGGTTATTTGCATCTGGGCAGTTGTTGACTAGAACCAAAGCATCAGACCGTCAGTTCGACGATAAGAAATGCTGAGTTTTGGTATTTGGTTAATAATTGGTGTCATGATGTAAGTGACTTTGAAATTGTAAATACGGAAGAATTGCAAAAATATGTAGAGCATTCTTATTAATAATAAAAACTTTGCAAATTTAGCAAAGTAAATTATGAAACTATGAATAAACCCAATTAGGTAACTAGGGTAATTTGAAGGTCATATATTGGATTTTTGCATCAAGTTTGGGTATATAAGATAGATTTAAAACCACAAAGTAGATAGTTGTAATTGTAGTTATAGTTAGAGTGGTAGTTAAGTTGCAGTTGGAGTTGTAGCTGAAGTTAAAGTTAGAGTCTAAGTTAGAGTCTAAGTTAGAGTCTAAGTTGGAGTAAAAATTAAGAGTCAAAGAGGAGTCAAAGACGGGAGTTGAAAGTTGTGTAGAAATAGAAAATTATAAAAAACAGTGGTTAAACGAAGTAGTGGTTAAAATTTATATAATGTACACTTAGCCAAATATAAAAAATGATCAAGCGTAGTAGCGCTGACAACAAATGTTAAAACAAATAAGTCGTGTGTGACTGAATTTAAAAGACTCCAAAGAATATAAATTATAACATAAATAAAATTAATAAAATTAAATTGTGAAATTAAACTCAAGTGTTTTCATAATAGCTAAGGACCTTTTTAAAAATTAGCTATAAACAAGTGCAACTGAAACATTTCGTCCAAAACTTGAAATAAAGAATTCAACATTTTGGCACACTCGGGGTTTTCCACAAAAATACACAACATAATTGGCGCAGCCGGTATACACACGTTTTTATAAACATACAATATAAAACGTGCAACGTGAGACGACAACGTCACCTACCTACGTGGGAGTTTACAGCATTACAACTATACAACACAACATAATTAATTAATTAATTGAACACAACATAATTGGCAACAAGAAGAAAAATGGGAGAAAAAATTGTAAGTCACTAATAAGAAATATTTATAGTTAAGTTTTTAAAATAGAAAGACATTTCATTTTTTAAGAAAGACAAATCAAATCAAAATAATATTGTAATGATATAATATATATTTTTATTTTTTTTAAAAATCAAATTTTATATGTAAATTTTCTGAATGTAAGTTTTATGTATGTAAATTTATTACTATATGTAAGTTTTTTTGAGTTCTGTTGTTCTACGTTGTTATGTGAAATTTCTTAATTTTCAAGTTTGTTCAAATATGGGGAAAAGTTGTTTTGTTTGCGATAAGCAATTCGAGGAAAAAGATTTAGAAAACCATCTAGATTCGCATAAATGGTTGTTTGAGAAAGCACATCGTATTATTAGTAAAATAGACAATACAAAAGATAAGGGAATATCTTACGAAAACATAAGCATAAAACCCAATAAAAACTGCATAAAACGACCAGTACCAAAAACAGATAAAGAGTGGGCCCGACAATATAGGCAAGAATTTAGAGAATTGTGGAATTAAACATTGTTTTTTTTTCTAAGTAATAAGTGTAATGCAGAGATATGGTTTGGTATTTTTTTTTTTCTTTTGGTTAATTATTGTTATTGGTTGAGTGGGGTCACGTAATTGTTTTGTTTTTATTTCTCATAAATGGAAAAGGAAATCGAAAATTTACAACAGGAGCTTAGAGTATTTAAAAGATATTTAGAATCGGCAAGAGTACACGCTTGGGAAAAATTAATTGAACTTAATCCAGATAAGGAATTTGTTCAATTAACAAAAGATCATATTAGACATAACAGGTTAACGAGGGTTGAAGAACTTGAATACATAAAGGAAAATATAGAGAGTGTGGAAGGTCTAAAGAATTGGCGAACGTTATTGAAGATTTGTCAGATGCTAAAAAGGGTTTGGAACATAAGTGTAAGCAACTAAGTTCACGCACGGAAGAACTAACATCTTTATTGCAAGACGCGGAAAATCAGACAGCAATTTTGGAGAACGTTTTAAAAAACCAGGGAAAAACGGAACAGGACATCAGTATAATCTTGGACTCAGAAGGTACAGATCACATTAGGGAAAACGAGATTAAAAAGCTAACAGCACAAATTGATGATTTAAAGAAAGAACTAGCGAAGTGCGGACAAACAAAACAGTTACTGAGAACAATGGTGGAAACAAACAATAACGAAAAAAAAGTTATGGCATCGATTACGGCAATCATGGAAATAGTAACCAAGGTGGTACCGTATTTCGCGGGCACAGAAGGACCCGATCTACGGAGTGAAGTACACAAGTTTATTGCGGGTTGTGAACTGGTACAACAAGCACTACCGCAAGAGGGAGCACAGTATGTCGTAAGTTGCATAAAACAAAGATTGGTGAGTGTAGCTTACGAGAATATCGCGGGTAGACCATTCAACACAGTAAATGAATTGTGTGAGGCGGTTAAACGTACATACCTCAGGAAACGTACATTGGAACACATAAGGAATGATTTAACTTGTACTAAACAAAGACAGAATGAGTCGGCGAGTTCATTTGGAGGTAAACTGGAGGCGTTACTACATGAAGCCGAACAACTAATAAGAAATCAAGGAGGTGAGAGTGAAATTCTGTCACAGTTAGGAGAATACAGGCGACTAACAGTACGTTGTTTTATTAAGGGTTTGAAAGATAATAGTTTAAAGCATAGGTTTATTGGGTTAGAGAATGATCCTATCCAGAAACTAATTTTTATTGCAGAATCAGCCGAAGAATTATTGGGTGAATCACGTTCAAATATAAACATGTCCACCACAGAGAATCGAACAGAAATGAAATGTACGTTTTGTAAACAAGACGGACATGGATGGGCATTCTGCCCAGAAAGACAAAATACGCCATACTGTACAAATTGTGGAGTATATGGGCATGAAAATGGACCCAAATGTCGAGAACATCCTATGGAGACAGTAAAACAAGAAAAATCGGCCTGCAATTTCTGCAAGAAGACGGGACACGATATAAAGGATTGTTTCAGTAGACTAAACAAATTGTATTGTACTTTTTGTGGAGTGAGAGGACATGAACAGAATAAATTTTGTAAATTGGGACATACAGGACGTGGGAACCAAAATAACTACAGTAACGTGAGACAAGAAAGGGACTGGCAAAATCATTCAGTACCTTTAAAGCACAGTAATCCAAACTTTAACAGACCAAGTGGAAGACCTTTGAGTGCAAATCTTAGATGTTTTAGGTGCGGCAAAGAAGGACATTTTGCAAAAACTTGCAGAATAACAGTACCAAATCCGTCGGGAAACTTCAACCGGCTCAGTCTAAGACATTAGACTGGACTGCCGTAAATTCAAAAAGTAAATGTCAATTTAATTTAGGACCTGCACGAATAACTAAAAGTAACAGCAACAACAATGTTCAGAACCGATCGAATACAAATAATAAGATGAAGAATTTAGGAGCCAAAGCGGTTAATTCAAGGAATCATGGTATAATCACGATAAAACATAAGGAAGTGCAAGAAAAGTTGACCAACCAAATAGCGTTTAAAAATTCAGAGGAAAAAATTAGTTATTCGAAAAAGCCGAAATTGAATAATATAGTGTTGAGGGTGAACAAATATATGTTCAGTATTTGGACATGTATAGTTACATTACTAATTTCATATTGTTCAATACTATCGGATTACTGGAAAGAAAAATCAGAGTGGGTGTTTGAACAAATAGGAGTTATACGGGCAAAAGGAGCGAGTTACAATGCCAAAGGTAGCATTAGTCAATCGTTTGATGATGCCTATGTAAAAGTACCTTGCGAACGTGCAGTGGGGAATAAACTTCGACTTTTAGTTGACTCGGGAGCAGACACCAGCCTTATAAAAACAGAGGCGTTAATCAATTTAAAAGATATAAACACCAAAGACACAAAGGGTCTTACAGGAGCTTTTGGAGGCAATATAAGTACATTGGGTACGGTCAATATTGAACACCGAAAATTTCCAGCTCTACAATTCAAAATGCATGTAGTGCCAGTAGGTAGCCAGTTACCAGCAGACGGACTTCTAGGTAGAGATGAACTGTGGAACCGGTCTACTACAGACACAATTAAAAAGGTTTTAAAATTTTTTAAGAATAAAGAGGAATTAGCTACTTTACCACTGGTAAGCATTGTAGATCATGGTCGGATTTGTATAGCAGAAAGCATGACAATCCCAGGTAGATCAACAATGATTATTCCAGTAAAAGTAGTACCTAAAGAAGGAACACTCGTAATACATAAAAAGGAAATAGTTAGAAATGTCTATTCAGGTGAATGTTTAACAGAAGTAAAAAACGGAATAGGTTTTGTAAGAATTTTGAATGCAAACAACTATGCAGTTGAAATGAATAGTGAAATTGAATTAAAGGGCAGTGTTATGAATGAGTACTATGAGTACAATGTCCCTAATGTTAATTTGAACAAAGAAGTAAACTTACAGGAAAGGTACGGAAAATTACTGAAATTAATAAGATTGGATGAGCGTTTAAACAATGAAGAAAGACGGTTAATTACGCAGACAATTAAGGAATATAACGATGTATTTCACTTATCAGGAGATAAACTGTCCTATACATCAGTGTTGGCACACGAAATTCCAACAAGTCATGATCAAATACCGGTAAATCAACGACAATATAGATTACCAGAAGCACATAAGGAAGAAATTAATAAGCAAGTTAGTGAAATGCTAGATGAAGGGATAATAACAAGGAGTAAATCACCATGGAACTCTCCTATCATCCTTGTACCAAAAAGGTCAGGTATAGATGGGGAAAAGAAATGGCGTCTCGTGGTTGATTTTAGAAAATTAAATGAAAAAACAATTAAACAGGTGTTTCCAATTCCTAGAATTGATGAAATTTTAGACCAACTAGGATGCAGTAGATATTTCTCAACGCTGGATTTGGCTAGTGGCTATCACCAGGTGATGGTAGACAGTAAATACAGGGAGAAAACGGCATTTAGCACAGGTCTAGGACATTTTGAATTTCTTAGAATGCCATTTGGTTTAACAGGAGCACCCGCAACTTTTCAACGAATTATGAATAGTATTTTAACAGGATTACAAGGGATAGATTGCTTCGTCTATCTCGACGATATTGTTATCTACGGAAGGAATTTAAATGAACACGACCAAAGGTTAAGGAGAGTATTACAAGCACTAAAAGAAAATAATTTAAAATTACAAACGGAGAAATGTCAGTTTTTAAGACGAGAAGTCGTTTACCTTGGGCATAAATGTTTGGACAAAGGAGTAATTCCAGATCCAGACAAAACCAAGTGTGTTAAGTCTATCCCAGCACCTCGAAATGTTAAGGAACTGCAATCATTTTTGGGACTTGTGAATTATTATAGGAAATTTATCCCACAAGCAGCGAGTGTGTGTTTACCACTTAATAAATTGCTAAGGAAAGGAGAAAAGTTCGAATGGAACGACAGTTGCCAAGAAGCAATGATTAGACTGAAGGCTGCAATAACGAAGCCTCCTATACTTCAATATCCAGATTTCTCAAAACCTTTTGTTTTAACAACTGACGCTAGTAATGAAGCGTTAGGTGCAGTATTGTCTCAGGGAGAAGTAGGTTCTGATTTACCACTTTATTTCGCAAGCCGTGCTCTGAGTAATACTGAGAAAAGATATTCAACTATAGAAAAGGAATTTCTTGCGATAGTTTGGGCAACTAGGAATTTTAGGTCTTACTTATTGGGAAGACATTTTAAAATATTTACTGACCATAAGCCATTAAGAGGTATAGCAAATCTTAAAGACCAAGACACACGTTTGGGAAGATTCCGATTGAAATTGTTGGAATACGATTTTGAAATTTTATACAAACCAGGAAAAACCAATAAAAACGCGGATGCTCTGAGTCGACTACCAATAGCAGTAGTTACGAGAGGAAATAAAAAAGCAACAAATCTGAAGGAAAACAAAAATAAAATGGAACAAAATGAAATAGAAGAAGTGGAAGATACGAAGGACCAAACGAAAGAAGATTACGCGGTATTTCTAACTAATAAAAAGGATATCCAAGAAGTTTTAAAGAAATTCCACGACTCACCTATCGGAGGACATCAAGGAGCTGTTAAAACATATTTCCGAATACGAAAACAGTTTAAATGGGCAGGCATGCAAAGACAGATAAAAGACTACGTCGGAACATGTCAACAATGCCAGAAAAACAAGAGTTCTAGGGTAGAGAAAATGCCAATGGTTTTGACGGATACCCCTCAAAGACCATTCGACAAAGTATTTATGGATATTGTAGGCCCACTACCTACTACAGAGAATGGGAATAAACTAATTTTAACATTTCAGGATGATTTTTCTAAGTATTTGGTATGTACAGCATTACAGGATGGGGAAGCTACGACAGTAGCAAGGAAATTCTTTAACGAAATAGTTTCAAAATTTAATATACCAAAAGTTCTCGTGACAGACAATGGGACTAATTTCACTTCGAAATTATTCAAAGAAATCTGCAAAATTCTTGGTGTTAAAAAAATACAAACTACTCCATATCATCCACAGGCAAATGGCTCTTTGGAAAGAAGTCATCGTCCTTTAGCGGAATTTTTAAGAAGTTTCGTTAAATTGGATGGATCCAACTGGGATGAGTGGTTGCATCATGCGATGCATGTTCATAATAACACTGTGCATTCTGCAACAAAGCAGACACCATCAAAAACACTATTTGGGTTCGATTTCGAGATTCCCATAACATTAAAAAGAAAACCAACACCATTATACAACCACGACGATTTTTCAAAAATTCTGAAATATCAAATTCAACGCTCATACGACGTGGTTCGAAAAAATCAGGAGTTAAACTATGATAAGAATTCTAAAAGTAGAATGTTCAAAGTAGGAGATAGGGTATGGTTGAAGAATACAAGTAGAAGAAATAAGTTTTCACCTATTTGGGTGGGACCTTTCCCAGTAACAGAAATTACTAGTCCAGTAAATGCTAAAGTAATAATTTCAGGAAGGGAAAGAGTATTCCACAATAATCTACTTAAATTACATAAAAGATAGACAAAATTATAACTATTAACAAGTTTTTTTTTAAATTTAGTCTTTAGTTTTAATTTTTAGGAGTTGTAGGTTTACAATTAGGAGATGAAGGTTCCTGTTTTTCCGGGGGGGAAAAGTAAAAAAAAAATGAAACTAGAAAACTGAAATAAATATTTTTTGTTTGACTCAACATTTTCATTATTATAATCTAAATAAATTTTTGACTAATAAGTAGTTTATAATAAGGAGCATAATAAATTTACAAATTTCTTAAAATATATTAATAAGAATAAATTTTTAACTAATAAGTAGTTTATAATAACAATCATAATAAACAACAGAACACAATAATAAAGAAA
>NW_024032192.1:0-11477 GCF_002237135.1 Teleopsis dalmanni | reverse complement strand
GTTCCAAGCTCATCAGTGTAGCCCTATCGGTAACACTGCTCCTAAACAACGCAGCCTTGTCGGTAGCGTTGGTTCCAAGCTCATCAGTGCAGCCCTATCGGTAACACTGTTCCTAAGCAACACAGCCTTGTCGGTAGTGTTGGTTCCAAATCCACCATTAATTAAAAATTCTTATTATAATTCTTAATATGTATTATATATTTATTAGCAAATAAGTTATAGATATTGTAAAATAAATTCCGAAAACTAATAAAGAAATTAAAAAAAAAATTAAGTGGCTTGAAAATTATTATACGAACGATTCAGGGTTACAGAGAAAAAATATTCTTGTAACGACTCTGGGATCCGGCGAGAAAAACCCCGGCATAAGAAAAAAAGGTTCTTTACAAGTGGCGCCCGAGCAGGGACCCTGAATACAACTTAGGAAACTTCGTAATAATGAGTAAGACGTGGATTAGAAACCTGAAGAAGGATGAGCTGATTGAATACCTCGAGGAATTCGATGAAGATTCAACAGGAACGGTAGAGGAGCTCCGCAAACGACTATCAGTGTTCGTTGGAATGGAGCACTCCACTCAAGTGACGTCTCGGCTAGCAAGCTTGTCACAGAAGCATGGGAAAGTCATCTTCGAAGAAGTAATGGGCAAAGAAACCTCCCAAGAACAATTGCTACCTACAAAGACGCCTACAGAAGAACTCAGAGAAAGTACGTCACTCCCTAAATCAGCATATGCCATAGTAATTGACCAAGTACGGAAGTGGTCTATAAAATATGACGGAGGAGCAGACCCCATCGCTTTCATTGAACGATTGGAGGAACTCGCAGATGTCTATGACATACAACTGAATATGCTGCCAAGAACTATGCCTGAGTTGTTAAAAGACAAGGCTTTGGCATGGTTCCGACATAACCGACAAAATTGGAACAGGTGGAATGATTTCAAAGAAGATTTATTAAAATTTTTCTTACCTCGCCGTTACCTGGAACAACTCGATGATGAAGTCCGGCAGAGACATCAGCAAGGTAAGGAGGACTTCAAAACTTATGTTCTAGTAATGCAACGGCTGATGAAATATCTAAACTATACAAAGACGCAACAGCTGGACAGGATCTTTCATAACAGCAGAACAGAATATCAATTATACATCAAGCGTAAAGAGTTTCAGTCCTTAACTGAGCTCATAAATCTTGCTGAAGACTACGAAATCATCCGGACAGAAGAGAACAAGAAGAAACCAACAGAACCTCGTCTAACCGACAGAGGGAGACAAATACCATTTGGCCAAATCGGACACACTAGCCCAGCAAAGCTATGCTATCGTTGTGGTAGAGCAGGACACATAGCAAAGGGGTGCCGTAATCCACAGGTTCTGTTTTGCTGGCAATGTGGGAAAAAAGATATACGCACCATAGAGTGCTGTCGAAGACCAAACACTCAGGGAAACGGACTAAGGTCACGTCGCCTAAACGAAGCGAACGTGACCACAACACATTCCAAGTAAATCAAGGAAAACCTATTAGCCAACACCTCACAATCAACGTACAAATCCAAGACCTTCCAGTATCAGCTACCATAGACACAGGTGCAACCAGGAGTTTCATTGAACCCGAACTACTAAAAAAAATACAAGCAGAGAAAAAACATTGCAGCAAAGATATCATCTTAGCGGATGGAACAAAACGCAGAATAACTGAAGCAGTAATAGCCACAATTGACCTAGGAAAAATAAAAACTGAGATTGAGTTCTTGGTATTGAGAGGCATGGCTAACAAGCTAGTATTGGGCTTAGATTTCCTATCTAGCACACAGAGTAACCTACAGATTGGAAAAATTACCATCCCGATACAAATAGGCAAACACAGCGATAACCATTACTGCAGTATACGACAAAGTAATATCGACGAAACACCGGAAATTAAAAGCTTCTTAACCAAAGAATTGGCCCATTTTTCTAAATTAGAAGGGACGTCACACATTACAACACACAAGATAACTATGAAAAATGATGTACCAATTAAGCAAAGATATCACCCAAGAAATCCAGCAATGCAACAAATTCTGAATCAAGAAGTGGACGAACTACTAGAAAAGGGATGTATAGAACGATCATACAGTCCATACAGCGCTCCAGTAGTACTCGTCAAAAAGAAAGATGGAAGTTGGAGGTTCTGTGTTGATTATAGGCTACTCAACGCTCAGTCCGTCCCAGATGCATACCCGCTACCACGAATACAACATATACTTGATCAACTACGTGAAGCAAAGTACATAAGTAGTCTAGATCTAAAAAATGGGTATTGGCAAATACCAATGGACGAAGCCAGCAAAAAGCTTACAGCATTTACAGTACCTGGAAGAGGGCTTTTCCAATGGCGTGTTATGCCGTTTGGTTTACATTCAGCACCTGCGACATTCCAACGGGCATTGGATAAGGTAATAGGACCTGAGATGGAGCCATACGCTTTCGCATATCTTGATGATATTATAGTAATTGGACGCACATTAGAGGAACACAAAACGCATCTACAGGAAGTATTGAGACGTTTACGAGAGGCACGGCTTAAGATCAACATCCCTAAATGCAAATTCTTCATGGACGAAATCAAATATCTTGGGCACATTGTAAGCAACCAAGGAATCCACACGGACCCAGATAAAATAGCGGCCATAAAAGAGTTAGCACCTCCCACAAACCTGAAAGAACTTCGACGATGTCTAGGAATAGCATCTTGGTACCGAAGATTCGTGCCAGAATTCTCAAATACAATCCAACCAATGACTGCACTGCTAAAAAAGGGAAAAAAATGGAACTGGTCAATAGAACAACAGGAGGCTTTTGACTCGCTGAAGCAAAAATTAACTACTGCTCCGGTCCTTACATGCCCAGATTTTACTGAACGGTTTACACTTCAAACAGATGCGAGTGATAATGGATTGGGAGCAGTGCTTACACAAGTCATCCAAGGGAAAGAGAAAGTCATTGCTTACGCCAGTAGGTCATTGAATAAGGCAGAGAAAAATTACACCACTACTGAGAAGGAATGCCTCGCAATCATTTGGGGAGTAAGAAAGATGCGACAATATTTAGAAGGTTACCGGTTTACAGTGATAACAGACCATCTCGCTCTGAAATGGCTAAATTCAATTAATAACCCCTCTGGACGCATCGCTCGATGGGCCCTGGAGCTACAACAATATACCTTCGACATAGAATACCGGAAGGGCAAACAAAATATAATTGCAGATGCCTTGTCACGACAACCACTACCATTATTCGCACAAGCAGTTGTACAAGAGACAAAACCTACCTCATGCATTTGGTTGCAAAGACGGATAAACGAAGTACAAGGAGACCCAGAAAAACACCCAGACTACACCATCGAGAATGGCAACTTATACCGGCGGATATTATGCAGCAACCTAGACAATGATTCCCCTGCTTGGAAACTCTGTGTTCCAACCGAAATACGACAACGAGTGATGGAGGAATGCCACGATAAACCAACTGCCGGACATCTTGGGATTAAGAAAACTATTCTTCGCGTGATATTATTGGCCTGGAATTTTCCGGGATATAAGGAAGTACGTGCAAAACTGTAGCTCATGTCAGCAGTATAAAATAAGCCAACTAAAACCTGCCGGGAAAATGTTAACAGAAATACCAAATGAACCGTGGGCAGTACTCTGTGCTGATTTCATTGGGCCGCTACCTCGATCATACAAAGGAAATACAGTAGCATTGGTTCTCCTGGATAAATTCAGTAAATGGACCGAAGTTATCCCACTCAAATCTGCTACAACAAATGGAGTAAAAAGAGCGTTACGAGAGAACATCATATCTAGAGTTGGAGTCCCAAAGGTACTACTCACAGACAATGGATCACAATTCAATAGCGGAGCATTGAGAAAATTTCTTGAAGATCTTGGAATTCGTCATCAATTCACAGCACCATACACTCCCCAAGAGAATCCGGTAGAACGCACCAATCGTACGTTAAAAACAATAATTGCACAAGTATCAGAACAGGAACAGCGAAAATGGGACGAGCATCTACCTGAAATAATGTTAGCACTCAACTCCAGCGTATCCACATCTACGGGTTACAGTCCAGCTTATATTATACACGGAAGAACCCCCAGACTCCCAAGTGCACTCTTCGATGAAACCACACTTGGAACAAACTGCGCACCGATACCCCTTGAAACCAAGCAACACGAAATGCAAGAAATACAACAAATTGTGAAACTTAACCTACAGTCAGCTTCCCAAGACCAAGCCAAGCCCAGGGCCAAGTTTTTAAAGGAGCCAATTCCAGTAAAACCAAGGTGTAAAAAGCGAGTAGAAACCAAGCGGCCAGTGGTTAGTCCGCCAACCAAACCTAAAAAAGACACCGATTTCTTGGATATTACAGCCGCGGAAGACCTGATGAAAGAGTTACAGGAAATATGCCAGCTGCGACCAATGTCACCACTAGCCCCAGAACCAACACATGCAGAACTGTGGGAGAAAATAAAAAAGGACGCGGAAAAGCTAAAACGAGGTCGTCGCCATACATTTTTTGTACTAAGCGGTGCAACGAAGCATAAGGTGCTCATAGCTAATTCTGGTGCCATTCGGGTCGTTCCCCCTTTCCAATGAAGGGAGGGAGTGTGACGAGTTTTAGAATCTCGTCACAAACAAACAACAAGAAAATAAAATAAACAAAAAAAAAAACAACAATAGAATTAAGGTATTTTTAGTTAAATATAATTTGTTTATTATTAGTTAAGTTACACATAAAAATAAATGTTAGTATAAGGTAATAATAAAAATTAAGGTATGAATAAGTTTAAAATTAAGGTATTATTAAGTTAGTATATAAAATCAGTATCATTAAGTTAATATTAATTTAATAAAAATTAAAAGCAATTCCTTTTAAAATATAAATTAAGTAATAACACACCTTTTTGTTTGAGGGTAACTATTTTGTAAAATTTTAAATGTGCAGCAACAGTAAGCATGCCAGACGCAGACACTTAGAATAGACAATAACAAAGCTGTACAAAGTGCACTCAACAATTAGAAGTCCCGTTTCCAGAATTTATATAAAAAGAGGAATTTTTTAATAGAAAGGCACTCTATGGCAGGCCACGAAGCAGAACACTTGACAGAGCCAGATCAAGTGTATAAACAGGTAATTAAAAATATTTAAATAACATTTTCCTAGTCCATCAGTGTAGCCCTATCGGTAACACTGTTCCTAAGCAACGCAGCCTTGTCGGTAGCGTTGGTTCCAAGCTCATCAGTGTAGCCCTATCGGTAACACTGCTCCTAAGCAACGCAGCCTTGTCGGTAGCGTTGGTTCCAAGCTCATCAGTGTAGCCCTATCGGTAACACTGCTCCTAAGCAACGCAGCCTTGTCGGTAGCGTTGGTTCCAAGCTCATCAGTGTAGCCCTATCGGTAACACTGCTCCTAAGCAACGCAGCCTTGTCGGTAGCGTTGGTTCCAAGCTCAGCAGTGTAGCCCTATCGGTAACACTGCTCCTAAGCAACGCAGCCTTGTCGGTAGCGTTGGTTCCAAGCTCATCAGTGTAGCCCTATCGGTAACACTGTTCCTAAGCAACACAGCCTTGTCGGTAGTGTTGGTTCCAAATCCACCATTAATTAAAAATTCTTATTATAATTCTTAATATGTATTATATATTTATTAGCAAATAAGTTATAAATATTGTAAAATAAATTCCGAAAACTAATAAAGAAATTTAAAAAAAAATTAAGTGGCTTGAAAATTATTATACGAACGATTCAGGGTTACAGAGAAAAAATATTCTTGTAACGACTCTGGGATCCGGCGAGAAAAACCCCGGCATAAGAAAAAAAGGTTCTTTACAATATAAAGGTATTCAATATAAATTTGTAATACTATGCCTTTTGTTTAAGAAATATCTGAGATCTGTAGGAAAAAATATTTTTAAAAAGCTTCTTGTGTTAAATTCTTAAAAAAAAGCTTCTTAAAAAAATTTTTTTTTCATACAGGTAGTACTATTAATGGCTGGCAAATCATAATAATTCGAATTACGCTGAAAACGCTCCTAATATACTTTTTGGTTCAACGGATTTTTGGTATATTTTGAAGACAACTACTTGACCAAATGGCTACTAAATATCATTCTACAAGCTCTATATTTTTGCACTTGAATCTATGCAATTATTTCTTTTTGAAAAGTTTAAGTTGATATTTTAAAGTAATCACATATATTGTGATAACTGCAGAAGCAATATGAATAAATCCACTGAAGGAAACGCAAACTATTTAATAATTTGCTTATAAAAAATAATTTTAAAAGTGGATTATTCACGGCATATACGTGTTGTAGAGAATATAGATTTATATATAATATTAATTAATGTATAATAATTTTTATTAGAATAATATATATACAATAAATAAATGTGTGATTACTACGCAAATATAATTCAAGTGTGTTCGAGGGGTGCTTCGTACACAACATAAAAAGAAATGTTCTAAAATTTTTTAAAATTTTTTGTTTAGATTAAATTCTAACTCGAATTATATATCCCAACGCTACTACAACTTCTTTAAAGTCTGTGTATACTGCATGGTGTTAAAGTCTTCCAAATATCCATAAACAGAATATACGATTTTATTTTGGCGAGAATAGTTTCCAATCTAGATACATTCCAAAGTCAAACGTAGTCACAGTCCCCACTCAATTCAATATGTAATTTGTAAATTTTAGCACAGACACTACGAAATTATTAGGTGGTAAGTTGATTCTGTGAAACAAGCATTTTATTGCTCTGCAATACGATACTCTTCAGTAATTATGACGTATAGAAATATATTTAGTGATAATAATGTTCACTTAGGAATAAGCTCAGTGTTTGCTTTTAGCGAAGCAATCTACTATTCATTGGTTTTCGGAAGGTAATTGTGGACCTTTATTTCATCAGTCGTTGTAAATCTGCTTGAAAAGTGTAACTTGTTATGCCGACATGTTTTAATATAGCTTTACTTAAATTTAACATACACAGAACTTATGTCTAAGTTATCATTTCTTTTTGCAACATGAATACAGTCAAAGAAAATACTATTAGTTTTAGTTTATCAACATCCAATATAACTTTGTTGTTTTACGTTTTTTTGGAAGTTGTTTTATATATTATAATCTACTATTCATTGGTCTCCGGAATATAATGGTGGATCTATATTTCGTCAACAGTTGTGAATCTGCACAAAAACTACAACTCACAAACACCGCTCTATAATTTCTAAATCTAGATGCAAAATTAATGCAGTCAAGTAAAATACTTAAAGTCTATAAATTATTCCATATAGTATAAAACTCTTTTTAAACGCTTTACTGCTTAGAATGGTCTCTATCAACTTATCTTGTATATTATTATATGTAATAGAGTAGAGCCATTGTACACTTCGCCTAATTATAATTAAATTTAAAATTTAATCGCAATTTGACGCCTACATCACTCCATTTTCGCAGTTAAGGTCGGCCAATGAAAAAAAATTATTAAAAATAGTTTTGATTAAAAATTACTAATAATTTCCAATGTTGCTTTTTAAAATATTATTTATAATATTGTGTTGTTCAACATCTGCCTCACGGCTGAAAGTAAAACTTTTTGTAAACCCTACGTGTGTTGAATTAAGACTTAAACATTTTTTTTTTTGTCAACTAACTGAGCCTTTCTTGTATTCAGATTGATTCGTTGCATTTTATTTTAAATGACCGCAAATACGCAATGGCAGTGGCAATTTTAATCTTTTCCGAGAATTGGGTCGAGTTGTTGGATAAATATATACAACATATATATGAAATGTAATCTATTCATTTAAAATTTTAGCTCTTCATGTTCTTTTATGCACTACAAAAAGAGATTTAAAATTTATGGTTTTCAATAAACTGACGATATCTGAGAATCTTTAAGCAGAAGTCAACGGTCTATAGACTACATAAATTTGTGTCAATCGGAAATACTCGTAAGCCTTAAATATTACAAAATGTCGACTACGACCTCCATTTTAATCTTTTACGATTTTTGCGGAGTATGTTGAAGGCTCTACGGTTATTCGGACATGGAAGTTAAATAAATAAAACAAAATTCCTGAAGGGTAATGAGGAAAAGGTTTGCGAACGAATTAAGTAAACTGTTTTTGTGAAAAGCCTTGATGAAAATTATTTTTCTGTACGATATGGAAAGTATTTAATATGATGAATGGTTGAAAGAAGAAAAAATATACATTTGGTTTAAAATCAAAATAATGTGAATCCATGGACTAATTAAGTTGAAAGGAGTCTCAAAAATGTATGATAAATTGCAGAAATTCGAAACCTTCATCATAAAATGAATTAAAGTTTTAACTGAACGAAACTATAATAATAATAAAAATTTAAATTTGATTTACATTATTCAAGAAAAGTGATGCGAATAGAAGCGTGTAATTTGTATAAATCTGACCCAATAACCTTTTTGGCACGATATGAAATTTTAATAACATTGGATTAATATATTTTGTTCACGAACACGAATACGATTACAAGTTCTTATATCTATCACGTATTTTGTTTGAATTTCTAAAAATATTTAAACATTTTATTATCAAATTGAATCAAATTAAATTCAAATGGACGACTGGAAACTCCAATAATCTTAAGAGAAGTCTTAGTTGTAAAATAATTCATTAAAAAATTCTGTTTTAATCAAGTATAACTTATTCATTCTATTTGAGTATGTGACTATGTGCCGTTTAAGTAAAAATAAATAGAACTCTTTTCAGACTTTCAAATAAAATCATTATTTACACTTACTGGAGCTTGTCCAAAAGTATCCTTGAGTGTCTTTGTAGAGAAAGTTTAGTCAAGTGTTTTCTTCACTTTCTAACGACAAAACAGTCAGTTTTGTAAGTTTCATAATAACGTAAGTTATAAAAAGAAAAAATTAAACTGCATTAAATATACACAAGTCCTTGAAAAAATATATCACAAAACAAATATCACTACAAAACAGAAATATAATTAATACATATCACATGAAACGTATTCTCTTAAAGGAAGAAGAAATTTGCATTTTTTCCTTATAATAATTATAATTATAATTATAAGGAATAATGTATTTCAAAAAACAATAAAAATGATTCTAATCTGTTCGGTATGTCATATAACTTGTCTGATTGACTTGTTTACCTGTCAAAATCAAGTCTATCAACCTTGTATACTTTATGCTAATAATATCTTGTATTATTTTATCTGGGTCAAAACAGTATTCTTTAAAATTATCACATTATTTAGTTTAAAATTTAAATTCACTAATTAACTTCATTCTGAAATTTTCAGCGTGTCTAAGATATTTTACCAAATCCTTCTATTATACACCTTACTTAACTTACTTACTTACTTTAATTTACTTACTTGTTTGGCCATAACAACCCATTACCAGGTTTCGACCTGAGGCAGCATGGGATACCTCTGACATGGTCTGGTCTACGCTTTAAATACCTTTTCCGCTAGAACATCTTTATCTATTCTCACGGCATGACCAAGTTTTGTTTGTTGAAAGAGTGCTCTGCATCCCAATTGCCTACTAAGCCCATAGTAGAATCTAATAGCCATAGTTATTCTTAGTCACCAGCCACTACCTCGGCGTCACTTCATCAGAGAGAATATCACTTTGCAGGCACTGTTGACGGAAGAATTTTGATGCTCCAGGTAATTTAGGTATTGAGATAAAAGTATTCCACAATTTGTTGCAGAGTTTCTTTTTTATTCTTCTTTAAAATTTCTTAAAGAAAATTTAGCTTGCTATATATTCTCGATGAATTTACTGCGGTCTGAATACTCTAATCATGGGATTTGAAGAGTACTTTAAAGATATATCATATACATGTGTCCATTATATCGGTACGATTAAAAAAGGCATTTCATGCACTGTTATATATTATTAGTATCTCCGATGTCACAGTACTTTGGTTTGTAAACTTTTAGACCAAGCTCCTTCAAAAATTATTTAGTGCTGTTTCATTTCATTTTATGAATACATTGGTATCTGCATCATTTGTACCTAATCTGTTAATTTTAATATTGCAGCAAATTAAACAGACTCAAGAAATGCTAAAATATTTGGAATTATAATCTCTTATCAAAAACCATAGTTTGTAAAGTAATATCTAGGTTAATTCGATTTTAAGCTTGTCAGAATATTTACTTCTTTCAACTCATAAGCAACACTAATATTGTGTTTAAAAGAATAACCTTTAGCTTAGGCTGAGTCGGATGATATCAAAGGAAGTATCAGTGCAATTTTTGAAGAAACATAAAAAATATAAATATAAAGATAGTTTAATATGAATTACATGATATGTATTTAGAAGTATGCAGCGTTATTAATGAAGCTATAAAAAAGCTCGATATATAAAAGAAAGTAATAGCTTTGGTGAAGTTGGTCTCGTAATTCCAGCAAACATTATTATTTATTTAAAATCAATCAGTCTTAATTATTCTGTGTAAATAGAGTATTCAAGAACAAATATAACAAAATCGAGCAATTAGATTAAATTTTAGAAAATTAGATTTCATGACAATTATCTGAATTCTAAAAGAGGAACAGTTTCTGTTTGCAAAAGTCTTTATTTCGCTTGTAAATCCTTTAAATTTGTCAAAGCAACACTAAATTGACTATTAAGCAATCAATTTAAATTAAACGTGAAGAACAAAAATTTAATGCCCTAAATCTACTTCTACAAATTGCGTAAGTAATCAATTCCAGCATTTGGAGCCAAATGTAGATAAGAGGAGCAGAATTTAACATAAAACACAAATAAATCAAATCAACTGACAAAATCGCACAAAAATATCTCAAAATTACCATACACAAAAATTTGACTGCAGTCATGTGTTACACTGTAAAGACTGTTGGAGATTATGTACAACTCCGTCAATGGCATAACACATTTTTAAAGGGAGAAATAAATTCTGGCATTTATCTTTAAAAACGCCTTTGAACCGGCTTAGCACGTTTTAAAGAGGCGAGCATTTCCATTTCATGCGCACACCAACTGCTCGAACGCCTCGCTGACGGCTTTAAAATCATTGCGCTTCAATTATTCCTTGGGGAGAAGACGGAAAATTTGGCAGTACAAATAATAATTTTTCTAGAAAGGAAAATATTGAGAACGTTTGTTTTCACATTGCAATTTCGGATCAGTTTATTGATCAAGGATTTGTGCTCCTTTGAGCGTAAAATTAGTGAAATACTGATTGACTCAAGCAGCTAAATTGAATAAATAATATACCCTAAGTTATGGAATATGAATACCCGGTATCAGCAGAGGGCGGCACATTTATGTAATTGCTGATTGGAAGATTATCAACTCGCATGTACTCGTATATCACACATAATTGATAACATTTAACTTTGGCTTTGAGGTTGATTTTCCATCACACGAAAAAGTGTTATGT
>NW_024032191.1:0-11478 GCF_002237135.1 Teleopsis dalmanni | reverse complement strand
AACAACAACAACAACATGAACTACCACTACAGCTACAGCTACATCAACGACATCAACAGAACAGCAGCAACAGAATAGCATCAAAATGTTTTAATTCATGCGGGAATTATTTAAATTTCATCTTTAATGGTGTTAATAGTTTGCAATCAAGTGTCGTACTCACTGCTGTTCTTATTATTTTTGTTGTTGTTTTTGCTTTTACTGTTGTTGTTGCTGTTGCTACTATTTCTGCTGCTCTAGTTGTTGTTGTTATGGTTGTTGTTGTTATAATTGTTATTGTTGCTGTATATGATATGTTAATATTATTTGTATGCACTGCACTCCTCTGTGTTACTATGCTACATTCTACTCTTCTGCTGGTTGCCGTGCTGGTTGCGAATGTAGCGTATAAATGCTGCATTGTGCTGCTTTGATGAATTGCCTGTCCTCTTTTCTATCCGTTATTTCATTTTGCTTTTGGGTTGATCTGTGCATGTCGCATCTATTATGCCGTCAAGTGCATTTAGTGCATTATTTAAGCTCACGATTTATACATAATTATATGCATTATCATTAATACTAACATACACAGAAATACAGATATGGCGTTTTCATTTGTATAGCATCGATTAAAATTTTTAAGAGTTTAAGAATTTTATCATTATAATTTTGAAATAATTCAAATATTCAAATTAGCACAATACGAGCTGCATTTTAAGAATATTAATTAAATAGGTTTTGTTGCACTCTAACGTTGGATTGTTAAAGTTAATTAAATGGAGTTTGCGTATTATTCATTAATCACTCATTCATTTTTTATGTTACTCATACGCCAGGTTGTGCTTTATAGAATGAGATAAATATTATAGAATGCAGACTGTAACAATTCTAATAGAAATTATGAAAATAGTGGAATTGAGAAAAAATTTATTATCACAAAATAACTTTTAAAGTTTTGCTGATAAAGCTACGGTTTCTTATAGTGCCAAAAAAGCTATTTTTTTTAAATTTAGATAGTTTTGAATAGCAAAGAAATAAAGAAAGGACAAACACAAAAATTTAGTAAATAATTTAGTTTAAAAATAATTTTTAATTACAAAAGCATTGAGTGTTTTAATATGGCTTTAACAACATTAATTTATTTAAATTTTAATTTTATTAAATAAGTAAAAAAAAGTGTGGGAAAATATTTAAATTTTTTAATAAAGGAAATTTCATGTTTTTAAGGACGAAAAAAAATTTTTTTAACAAAATAATAATTATAACTTAAAAGACTGAAAAGAAAATTTATAAAATCGCATAGTTACGGAGGAGGAGCCAGAGCGGGCATAGTCTTACCAGACAAGAAGCATTGGGAAGCACTGCGTAAAAATACTAGCATCTTCCAAGCAGAAATTTACGCAATTTTAAAGTGCGTACTCATCAATATTGAACGGAATTACCAAATTAAAAATATCTGACAGATACCCAAGCGGCGATCAAAGCACTGAACTCGCATCACGTGGCCTTAAGACTGGTGCAAAAATGTCTTGATAAGCTAAATCTGCTTGACGAATCAAATCAGGTGTCGATTCTTTGGGTGCCTTGACATACTGGCGTACGCGGACAAATAAGCCAGAAAAGTAACAGCCTCACCGATGATGGGGCCGGAACCTTTTTGTGCACTAGGACATAATACGCTCCTTTCTCTCATGAAAATATAGGAAAACTAGAATAAAAAGGATTACTGGGATAATATATCAGAATGAAAACAATCCAAATCACTTATTGGTACATATAACAATAAGAGATACCAGGATTGTATGAACCTATCAAAAGAAAAACTTAGAATTATCACAGGAATCCTAACAGGGCACTGTAGACTAAAACACCAACAAAACTGGGTATACTTACGGATGCAAACTGTATATTCTGTGAAAAGAATGAGGAGTCGGCCACACATGAGCTGTTAGAATGCCCTGCGCTAATGCACATACGGAACAAGCTCTTAAGGAAGAGGTAATAATACTCTGTAAGAAGGTTCTATACTACTTTTGACGCAACAGGGGTTAGAGACCTAGTCTAAACCCAGAAGGGGATACAATATACCCGACGATCACAGTGCCATATCCCCTAACATTAATAATCAAAAAATTTTTTGGGAATTTTAATGGAAGAGGAACTTATTTTTACTATTGATATATTGCTATTATAAAAGTATTTCCCACCAAATAAAGCATTCACATATGGACAGGAATAAAATTTTCAAATTGAAAATTTAATTTTCTGAACTTTTTTTATTTGGAAAATTTCTTCTTAAAAAGGATGCTATGATAAATTCGTATTTTTAAAATTCAGAAAATTTTCATGGAATAATAAAATATTATATATAAGGCATAAAACACTAACAAAATTAAATTTTTCTCTTGACTGTATCTATCGAAACTGAGTAAGGATGGCAACACATTTTTCTTAAATTAAACTATTGTTTTTATTGTTGTATTATCTATACAGGACAATTTAAGTAAATAACGGTTTAATATATAAAATAGATAATCAAAATAGCTAAAATAAAAAAAAAATTAAAAAGTAATTAGGTCACCTTAGATATTCCTGAATCATTTATGGTACATTTAATTTAAGTAATAAAGTTGAGTTTTTGATACCTTAAAGAACTTTGCATTTCAATTAGAGAATTTTTAAAATTCAATTCAAAATTCAAACGTAAAAATATATTGCAAATTTTTTTATTTTTTTATCTATAGATTCTATATATCTATAGATTACCATTACTAATACTAGATTCACACGAGTATTTTGTTTGTAATTTTAGCTGTCAAAATGAAATGCAAAATGAAAATTTTTGAAAGCTAAAATTAAAACCAAAACCAGTATAACTGAAGTAGATGTAAGTTTTTTATTTTTTTTTTTAAATATCTAGTACACAACATAAAACTTTGAAGAGGGATATTTGAAGACATTTGGAGTTTTTTTTTTTTTTTTTTTTTTTTGATTTTACTTTTATTTTTTTGAAGGTTGGTGAAGATGATACAATATTGCAGAAACTAATTAATATCGAAGAAAAACTGTTAGAAATGCAGAATAATTTGAGCAACAACACTATAAATACTCTACTAAATTAGGAATATGTAAAGTTTTCTAATATATTTCACAATTTATGCAGGCACTATTTTTAACTTTTAAAAATATGGAATATAAATGCATTTCTGAGTAAAATATATGCAGCTCTATTTTTTCATTTGTAGAAATATAGAAATTACATTGATATTTACATGACAGATAGCCCTTCTTGAATGTTACAGAACAAATTTGTGAAAGGTTTCTAAAGAAAAGTGCAGTAATAGTTATTAAAAACATATATATGAAAAACAATTAGGCAAATATTCTTAATTTCAGAAAAAATTTTTTGAATATGAAAAATATTTAAGAAGAAAATTTCTAAAGTGCAGAAGAAATATTTTGAACACAATTTGAGTCTGCATTTATATTAATTTTTTTCTAATTCTAACGATAAAAACGATCAATTAAGAATCGTTTTTGACCATATTGAAATCTATAGAAACAGGTAAATAATAAGAACAGAAAAATAGATGTCAGGGGAATAATTTGCGATATTTATTAATAGTGTATGTGGCAGACAGCATAACATAAAGAATGTTTAAAAATTGAGATATTGGCAATTAATTAGTAAAGCGAATTAAATATCAACTAATAAAACTGTTGAAATTAAAAAAAAAAATAAAAATAAATTTTTAAGCAAAATTAAATTGACTGTATAAAATCAAAACAGTTCATTTGAAATATCTTAGTAATTATTAAAATTCCTACATTTCACGAGATAAATATCATTCTCTATTTTAATAAAATCAAATAAAATTAAATTATTAAATTGTTTACTGTTTTCTTTAGGTATAGCGAAAAGCACAGAGCAATACCAATGAAGCAAAATGTAAACAATGACATGCCATTAAAATTCATTATTAGTAACACATTTTAAGCTTAAATATTATATTGATATTGTTTTAAGTGATTTAATTAACGTAATTTTATATTCTATAGAACTCACCAGTGTTATGAACGATTCAAAAACAGTCGGAAGAATGGAATTGAAACACCAAAATCATCAATCTGGTAGTGCTGCAAAAAAAAAAAATATTATGTTATATAATATGTTAATATATATAATATTAATACGATAATATGATATTTTAATATATTAAAAAAATACGTTATTGTTAATTATCAAATCCACAAAATAAAAACAAACTAATTAAATCTGTCTTTAAAATTTCTTTTTTTAATCTTTAAATAAAAAACATAAGTTTTTTTGTTTTTTTTTTATTATATATACTTTATATATGTGTTTATTTATATGTCATTTTGTTTTTTCATGCGTCATATTTATGTAAATAATATCGCTTATAAAGCTTAAAAATATCGCTGATGTTTCGAAACTTTTAACAGCTTTTTAAAAACAAAAATAATAAGAAAGTGAGCTGGTTGCTATTTTAATTTAAGTTAATTAAATTCATAGTTTATTTTACTTATTTATTTTTATTCAATTATTTATAAAGAAGTTTTTGAAAAGTAGCGACTACAACAACAAAAATTCTTTTTTATATTCTTTTAATCAATTGAATTTTGGCTGACCATAGAGTTGTTTCGAATACTACCAAACACACATCATCAGTGGTCTTGGAAATAATTCTTGTATTTAATTATACGTAAATAATTTTTTGAGTCTGCAAGTACCAGGAATCGAACTAGTAGCCCTGCCAAATTTGTGCTCAAAGTCAGCGCTTCTAACCCAAAGCCATACTTGATTTTTATGTTCGCACATAACTAAGCCAGCAAAGTCGCTAAATTTTTATGCGCTTAACTATGTCAATGTCATGATAAAAGTGATTCACCTTATTGTTCCATGTAATTTGAAACTGGGTAGCTAATAAGCTCTTTGTTTCATCTAATTCAATACTCGTAGCGCACACATAAATAGCCACAGATCTTCAGAAGAATTTTTTTCTCGATTGCTCCTAACGCCTTTTCATCATTGCTAATTATTATCCGAAGCTTTTACATCATATAGCAGAGCAGACAGTATAGAAGACCTATAGCGCTTGAAAATTGTTTGTTCAGAAAAGGCTTTATTTCTCAAATGTCTACTTGTGTCAAAGTAACATCTTTTGGCCAAAATGATTCTTCATTAATCTCTAAGCTGACGTCATTTTTGCAAACAAATAACTATTAATGAATTACAGCTTGAATAAGATCTTATTAAATTCAAAATATATTTTTTGAAAGGGTAAAATACCAATTTTTTGTACCCATAACTTTGTACCCATAACTTTGTACCCATAACTTGACGTTTAAAATGAGATTTTTTAAAAAGTGGTATGCTACAAATGAACATATTTTTTCTTTACGTTTAGTGAATATATTTCAATATAGAAATAATTAAAAAAAAAAATAAGCTAACAAACTATTACGCACAAAAGTAGTGACAATTTAGCTAAAGAGCACAGTTAAAAGAAAATAACGTAAATATTTACTTAATCTGTCTTTATGCGATTTGCATTAAAGTTAAGTACGAAATGCAAGCGTTCTTTGCATTCAGTTACAAGGTCAAGCGCATTTAACTTATATCAAATGGCGACAACAATAAAGACAATTTAACACACACAATTATTTTGAAAAAGAACAACCGCGGACGGACGCCTGCGCACAAGCGTCGCTTTGGCTAAGACTTGATATTATTGCTTTTAGCGAACACTGTCATACTGTGCGTCGTTGTTGTTGTTGTTGTCATTGCTGCTGCCATTGTAAAACTTGACATAGAAAACATTTAACGAAAAAAAGCAAGGGGAATTTCTTGTATCAGAACAAAGAATAAAGAAGAAACAAAAACAAATGTATGCAAAAACAGGTAATTTCATGTGATTTAATCACGTTTACACTAACAAACCACAACAACAAAAACACACGTAAACGTTAGTAAAATATAAAGTGTAAAAAATACAAAGCAAAAAAAAACATTATAATTAGACAGCAAACAGCTGAGCCAAGTTTAATGTTACTTTGAGGAAAACCTGACTGACAACTTAAGCTTGCCTGCAGCGTAATTGTTAAGCAAATATTAAAATTAAAATGTACAAAAAAAAAAATTAATGATTTTATAATAAAATTGAAAATAATGTATATTACAGAAAAAAACAAAGCAAAGCCGCATACAGAATAAATAAATCTCTAGACATTTATCGATTTTGTTTTTATATATTTTTTTTGTGTTTTTTCTATTTTTTATTTTTGGTTTCGTTGATTATAATTTTATTCACACTTACTATTTATTTATGTACATTAAAACACAATACAATGTTTGCCAACAAAAGCACACAAACGATTACAAAAGCAATAACGAAACCAATGAATTTCTTGTTGTTGTTGTTGTTGTTGCATAAAAACTGTAACAATTGCCAAAGTAGCTTAGTCACTTTTTTAATGAAACACATAAAAGATGTAATAAAAACAGCAACAACAACAAGAAGCAGAACATAGACATCAAAAAGAAAGAGCATGCCAAAGGCAAAGGCAACAACAAATACCAATGCATAAAGTTTTGAAAGAATTTTTTTGTGCCAATTCAAAAATTTTTAAGCCAATTTTCTGCATGTAGCAGTTAATGGTTTCAATGCTTGATGTGTTAAGTCTTCAGTGTTTTTGATTCTCAAACGATAAGCTGGCAAATAGTTAGACAGTTTGAAAAAATCCTGTTATAAGTTTCAATTTTTTATTTTTGTGTACTTTCTTTGATATTGCATTGATAAAGCAAAATAATCTTTAATATTTTTTTTTTATTGTGATTGATATATTTCCACACATGCAAATAAAGCAAAGAAAAAAGTACTATTGAGTAATAATATTAAACGGAGGAACGGAAATAGTGTTGCCAGCACTTAAGAAAAAAAATTATGCTATTAGGTGAAATATTTTTTAAAAATATGTTGAGGCTTTAAAATATATTTAGTATGTAAATATTTTATCCAATAATACTGTTCAGCTTTTTCAAATCGCGATTAGCGAACTTGTAGAGAAACATTTGCCTAACTTCTTCGTAAAATTGCATCCAAAAAAGGCGCTTTACATATAGTAAGTTAAAAAATTTCCTAAGATCAGTGATGATGAGCCAAATTTCACAAATTAACTAAATTTTTGTTCTTGTCTTTTCTTTGCTATTCGAATCCGTCTTACTTTTAAATAATTTCTTTTCGTCATAAAACGCATCACTCTCAGCAAGAAAAAATTAACATTAAATATTTTCTTCGTTTTAATCCAACACCTGTTGCCAACTTTTTAATAGTAGCTGGTAACAAAAAATTGAACGAAATTATTTTTGATGACCTCATTTGAGAGAAAGATTGAGCTATCTGGAAAAATTTTTAAAGAAAGTTAATCCGAAGGCGTTGCATCAGAAGAATGTGGTGGTCATAGTAATACTTTTTATACAAACTTTAAAAATTTTTTCTTAGTGAAACACCACACTTTTTCTATTAATCAATTTTTGTCGTTTTTGTTACATAATTATGATAATGTATACGCTCATAAAAAAATGACCTAATGACCTATATTTTATTAAAAGAAAGTACAAGCCCCAGTACAGTTAATCGGCACCAGTAATAAAGCAGCTGACAGATACTTCCGTCATCCTCTCTTCAACTGCGACAGGAATGAATAAACGGGAGATTCAGTTTTCTGGCATACTTCCTAATCGGGTGTGACTCCCCAACAAACTTACCACAAGACTAATATTTTACCAGCTCAATAAAAGTATTGTATTTATTTTAATTGAACACGGCCGACTTGCATGCAAATACATTACATTTCATACATTTTTTCAGATTTGTTATCTTTTATTAAATTGCTTAATATAAAAAGAATTCGTTAACAGTTTGCACTATTTCTGCGATATGCCCAGATTCTTTAGATATTGCAAATAATTACTCTCTCGCAGATGCCTAAAATACCTCAATGACCGGAAAGAGAAATGTTAAACTGTGTCAAGATCTGATTTAAACATGAGTAGCAGTCAAAAACCTTCCTGAATGTAAATTGAACATAACTCAGGGATTTAAAACTACTTGACTATCTGATAGTATATTCCAAATCCCGTTAAATATTTTATTCAAGCTATAACTTCCCTAATAGTGACCACCTCTACCTAAAAAATGGATTCTGCAATGATCAGAATCTTAATTCTTAATTGGGTTAAATTTATAAATCCGTTTTTTTAATTTTTTTTTGTTTTACTGCTACAAATATTCGCTGTTTTCAACCGAATTTCAATTGTTCCTAAAAATATTGAGTAATTTGATAAAAAAATTTCTCGGTTGGACTTATATTATATATATTATTGGTCACATTTTTAGTAATGATGAAGTGATTTTCAACAATCAGTTCCTGAACTCAATATACACTGTCGTAGATTGCTAATATGTACAAAGACCAAATCAACAAAGGTCGTGTTCTTTATTGTTTTTAGGATCTTTTTTAAAACGTAAGTCGCATCTCACTTCTAGTAAACTTATCTAAAAGGAACATTTCTAACATTTAGCAAGTAATGTTACAGTTTATTTAAATTTTCAAACAATATTTAATGCAAACTTTTTGATATATCTTTTTGAAAGGTAAAAAATTCACGAGCACACCAAAGTTTTCGATAGTTGAAAATGAACTTTGCTTTTATAGTGAAATGGCTAGAAATGCTTACATTCATTGGAAACTTATATAGTCGTACCAAATACCTATTACAAAATTTTAAAAAACAGATTTATAAAGTCCGTCAAATTCAAAAACAATACTATTTCTTACTAGACCTTAAATTAATATTAGCGAAATATTATCCGCTCAAAAGCACCCATCTTCTTTTCGTCAACTCTTTTTACTGCTTGTATCTTCGCCACTACAGACCATGAGTTGTTCTTGGCCTCGTTCAGTAACCTTCGCCAGAAATTTATAAGTGCATATAGACCATAAAAAAATAAAATATAATTACTTAGAAATATTTTGTTCTTACTTTCTAATAAGTGAAGTCTCAGTAAACAAACTACAAGCTATGTATCTATACCTGTTAAATTTGATTGACGGACTATTTTTAACTATCTCGTGGACCTCCGGTTGGGAACCACGGATTTAGTTGCTTTATACTTATAAGTTTATAGGCAAGACTTCTTAGTACTTTTGTTTATTTCTCTCCTTATAAAGCATAATCGTGAAATCGTATGACTACTCAAAGGACAACGATTCTTTGTTCCAGAACTTTATTATTAGATCATTTAGGTTTATTTTATATAAATTAGCGCCTTTCCTTGTAATTCAGCTTGATTGTTATGTATTCTACCAGTCTCATTTTTTTATTATTTTATATTAATTTATTATTATTTATTTTATTTTACTAAATTCCATTAAAATTATTTCGATTTTTAATTGCTCTATATAATCTATTGTAATATTTCTTCTTAATAAACAATATAATTTTATGTTAGACTTATTAGTGTTCCTAAACTATGTATATATATTTATTTACATGTACCATATATAAATATGTAATTTCTTTCTTTGTTTATTATTATTATATACTACTTATATACTACTCAAAATTAGTGTGGGAATGCCTTCTACTTCTACATGTACCATATATAAATATGTAATTTCTTTCTTTGTTTATTATTATTATATACTACTTATATACTACTCAAAAATAGTGTGGGAATGCCTTCTACTTCTCAAAGACCTTGCTGAAAGGAACAGAGTCCACTTAATATGGATTCCAGGGCACAGCGGTTTTGAGGGAAACGAAAAAGCAGATGAACTAGCGAGAAAAGGGGCGGCCTCATACTATATTGGGCCACAACCATTCTGCGGTCCTTCGTGGAGCTTTTTCAAACTTAAAACTAATGAATGGCTGGAAAGAGCAGCTCAGAATGATTGGGATAATACAATTACCTGCAGACAAGCAAAAGAATCCATGCCGTTTCGATCAAAAGCCAGAACTAGGGAGCTACTTATGCTGAACAGAAGTGGCATCCGACTTGTCACAGGTTTTCTAACTGGACACTGCGGAGTTAAAAAACATTTATTGAATCTAGGTATTACTGGAGACGATAGCTGTAGACTTTGTTACGAAGAAGAGGAAACAGCAGAACACATATTGTGTCACTGTGATAGTCTTGCAAGACTCAGACTTCGCTACTTATCCATTGCCTATCCGCTTATAACGGAATTAGGCAACATCTCTCCAAAGGACATACTGGCATTCTTAACTGCTACTCGTCTATGGAACTGAAGTGGGTATGTCACAATAATCCTCGAGGATGCAGTGACGCGGTGACTACTTCCCAACCCTTTTCTCAGAAAAAAAAAAAAAAATTGTGTACAACTTATTGTATCGACCTACAGAAGTAGGTCTACGAAGTAGATCGAAATATTTCTATTATAAATAATTTTGTATAAGAATTAATATATAATTAAATACTTAACACAATTTATTAAGTGTGATAAGCCCAGTACCATTAAAAAAACTAGTTCCTAAACTATTGTATAATACAAAAAACTACTCTTTAATAAATTAATTCCAATAAAAACAATTATATACATTTAATAATTAAATAATTTTTTTTCAATCAAATTTTACTTTTTTATAAGTTATATATATAAGATATAAATACTAAGATTAATATGAAAGAAATATAAAATGCTTAACACTCAATTTCAACAAATCAACATTTCATATCAACATCTACGAATTGTGAAAACCCTTGATTATAATAATTATAACAATTATTTATTATAGTTTTAAACTCGTTCCAAATACGATTTAGTTATAATAGTCGAATGTAGTGTCTTCTGCGATTATCATTGTTATTGACAATGATGATGATATTGCAAATCACAAACGTCTTTATCACGATTTTGATTTTATTTCAACCTAAGTTCAGAAGATTTGTTCACTACACAACAACAGATGAAATAATTCCGTAATCGTTCATTAGAATAAAGTTTTAGATAAATTGCTTTATATCATTTGGTTTTCATCTTTTTTTCATTTAGAATTCAACTATTGTTCCAAGCACGCCATTAATCAATTATACTTAATTGCTCGTTTTTGCTGTTAGAGTATCTTAAACATTTTCAGTTCTACAAATTAAAAGCAATTTTATTTGCTTAGAAATTTTGAAAATATTTTGAGTTATTGTATTTCTTAGATGAGTAAGCAAAAATTGCTTAAGTTTCTGGGAGTGTAGAATGTTTTCGTTTCATAAATAAAATCGTTAGAACACCCAGATTGCAAAAATCCTCAGAATGAAAATGATTATAATTTGATTGTTAAATGAAATTTAAATTAATTAAAAAATTTTAATTTATATGGTAGATATAATAGGGAGTGTACTTTCAGAAGATAATTTTTTTTTATATTATTTATTTTTGATTTATTTGGGATTTCGTTTT
>NW_024032190.1:0-11490 GCF_002237135.1 Teleopsis dalmanni | reverse complement strand
TTACTATTTCTAAGAATTTAGGTGATAATGGATTTATAATAATAAACTATAATAATTAAATATATAAATTCATGTTCATGATTGAACATTCTGCCGGAGGTCATAACGTAATAATTCATGTTCATGATTGAACATTCTGCCGGGGGTCATAATTCATGTTCGTGATTGAACATTCTGCCGGGGGCCATAATAAAATTTTAATGATATTTAATATGATTATGTTGTAGTAGTTGTATCGCCTCCTTCATGTCTGACGCTGTCATCATATATATATAAGGTGTTTTCCTTCCATTTTTCCCAAAGCTTCCAATACTTATGCTTATACTACTACATACAACTCTGTAAAGATATTATTTAATGTTTGTGGTGAGGTACCACTTTTCTGTATTATAGATTATTCCGCTGCCCAACTAATATAATTAATTGCCGTACAAAATCCTCAGTAGTGAGGAGTTCTGGGGCCAAAAACAGATATAAAAAGTAATTTGTGTTTTAATTAATTGCAGTACAAAATCCTCCGTAGTGAGGAGTTCCGGGGCCAAAAACAGATATAAAAAGTAATTTGTGTTAAACAAAATTTTTAGATTCGTTATTTGTAAATTTGTTTTTGAAGTTATTAAATTATTATTTAATTCATATTTGCCTTCATGGTTATTGGTATCCCCTGATATACCTAGAAGTTCATCTTCTTCGGATTCCTTTTCGTTGTAATTCTTATTATATATATTTTCATTGAATATTTCTTCAGGTGCTTCAGATATTTCTTTTTTTATATTTTTGCATTCCGTTACTGTATCAGCTCCTGTCAGCAGATCATCCATGTAAAAATCTTCTTTTATTATTTCCGCTAACTTTTTATTTGAACAGTTGTTAGCAATTTCTACGAGTGTTCTAACGGCTAGACAGGGGACAGAAGCCGTTCCATACGTTACCGTTGTTAATTTATATTCTTTTAATGAAGAGTTTTTGTTACTACGCCATATTATGTGCTGATAACTTTGATCCGCCTTATGTATTTTTATTTGACGATACATCTTTTCTACATCCGCTGTTATCACGTTTCTGCTTAAACGAAATTTTACTAAAATATCGAAAACATCTTTTTGTAGTCGCGGTCCCACGTATAGTACATCACTGAGACTTTTGCCATTAGTTATAACTGCCGAAGCGTCAATTACTACCCTGATTTTTGTAGTCAGACTTACTTCCTTAGAACAGCCTGATGAGGTAGATAATATTTTGCCCTTCCTTTTTTAAGTACTTCCTCCATATGGCCTAAGGCTTCATATTCTTCCATAAATTTTATGTATTCTGTTTTCAGCTTTTCATTAGTCTCTAGTTTCTTTTCCAAATTCATGAATCGTGCCATTGCCTGTTTGTAAGAATTCTCAAGTTCGTTTTCAGCTTTAAATGGCAACTTTACTACAAAGCGTTCATTTTCATCTTTTATTGTTGTATCATTATAATGCCTCATGCATATTTCATCTTCGTGAAGATTTTTGTTTTCTTGAATGTCTTCAATTTCCCAAAATTTTTCGAGATTTGTTGTCATGTTGATTGCTCGTTGTTTTCCTGGTTGCTTTACACGAAGAGGCACGGAGATAATCAATCCAAGTTTAGTATGTTGGCCAAGCATTCCATTTTTCTTACAAATTCCATTTTGCATTACACCTACGTATAAATCACCGCCAATCACTATATCAATTTTTTCAGATTTATCAAAGTTGGGATCCGCAAGAACGTATTTCTGCCATTCCTTTATTTAATAAAGGATAATGCTGGTAACACCAAAGCTTCTACTTCAAATTTATGTCTGCTCTCAAATCGTGGCTGCATTTCTATTTTTATTTTTGATTTTGCAACACCTACTAATACTTTTCCAATTCCATATAATTCTGTATTGATTTTAACTCGTGGCTTTTGCAATATCTGAGCAGCTTCTTCGCTAATGAATGTTGTCTGAGATCCTTGATCAATTAATGCCGTTAGTGTCACATACTCTCCCTGTTGATTTTCTATACGTACTTGTGCTGTTGCCAATAACACATCTTTTGCTGCATTTACACAATTTGCCATTACCGAATCTTTATGCAGCGTTGTATGATGTGCTCGCCCACAGGATTTTTTATTTTCACATATCGTTTTATTCGTAAACGGGTGCTTTAAACATTTAAAGCAAGTTCTGGATGACTTTACCCATACATTTCGCTCAGCTACTGATACAGCTAAATAATTTCGGCAATTGTCTGTTGCATGTCCTCCTTTTTTACAATACAGACAGATGATACTTTCTGTCAGGAGGGATACCTTTTGCGATGGCTGTCTGTAGCTGCTGTAATTATTATGTTGTTTTCTGCTATTGGCTGCTTCTAACCTTCGATAAAGCTGTTCTAGGAATTGTAAAACATCGTCTAGCGCTTGTATCTCTTTCGTTCTTCTTGTTATTTGTTCATACGCAAGCAGCCCTTCCTTGTCCATTTTGCGCATTATTATACTTGCTATAACGGAATCCGCGTGTTCGATTCCAATGTTCATAGCTGATAATGCTTGCATACATTCGTTTGTTGTATGCCATAACGATTTTACGCTGGATGCGTTACTGCTGTTTATTTGTGGTTGATCAATATCTTGTCAATTAGGGACTGGAACAACACTCGTTTGTTACTGAATCGCTGATCTAAAATTTCCCATGCTGCCTCGTAGTTGTTTTCGGATACTGGCAAATGTTTTATTGCAGTAAGAGCATCATTTCTAAGGAGTGACTTTAGATGATACATCTTTTCTACCTTAGATACATCAGTGTTTTCGTGTACTATTTTTTCATACAATTTCTTAAATGATTGCCAGTCTTCAACATTGCCGTTAAATAATGGAATCTTGATCTCTACTAATTTAACTGACCTTTTTGTTTCAGCAAGCTTTTTTATTTTATTTAGTAATTTTACTTCGTATTCACGATGCCACTCTTCAATATCATCTTTTTCTATAAGCAGTTCTTCAGAACGTACATTATGTTCAATTCGCAACCTTATATAATAGTTTTGTATTATATCTATTTGCTTTTGCCAGCTTTCTCTTTCTCTTATAAGCTCCTGTTCTTCTTCTTGCATTAGTCCAATTATAAACTTTTTTTTTAATTTCTGAATTGATCTTTTAAATTCGAACATTAAGGTGTTTGTTTCTTCCTTCCTTGTCTCATTTGATTCGGTTTCCTGGTTCTTATCCAGCGGTATTTATTTTATTACGTCTTCGGTATTTGATATTTCTGACTCCGCAGCTAATTTTGTACATATTGTTTTATCTAGCTCGTTAACCAATTCTTCCATAATTTCGTATGAATTTGCCTCGAAATAAACGTCATCTTTGGATCCATGATTTTTTAATATCGTCTCATGGTTTTCAGGAAACTCCTTCCATAGATGCTGTAATTTATTTCTTTGTTCTTTCAATGATGCGCTTCTCATCTCTCGTTTCGAGATGCTACTTTCAATTGCTTCTATTGCAGCTTTTACAATATTTTGTTTTTAAAACAGCTTCGTTCTTGCATCCATCTTGTTACTTGTTGTTTTGCCGCTCTATTACTGCTATGATGCTTTTTGTTATTATGCCAATGTTTAGTCCTGACACTGCTTTCTGGCTAAACATTGACTAATAAAAACAGAAAGCAGTGTCAGGACTAAACAGACTAAACATCGATACTTCGTTTACTATTCGAATTCTTCGAATACTTCGTAAATTCGAATATGAACAGCACTACTAGAAATACATCAATACTAGATACTGTTGGACCTTTGCGACTATCAAATGGTTTTAGATACATTCAAACCATGCAATGTACAAGATTCATCGTCACATATCCAATGGTTAACAAAGAAGCGAAAACAATTGCAAAGACACTTGTTGAACAATTAATATTGAAATATGGAACATTTAAAATACTAAAGTCAGACAGAGGAAAAGAGTTCATGAATGAACTCATATTATATATCACAGAATTGTTAAAAATAAATCAAACATTCTCCACACCTTACCATCATGTGACTATAGGTACGGTTGAAAAAAATCACCGTGTCCTGAATGAATACTTCCTTAACTTTGCAAACGATAATAAATGGGATAACTGGTTATCATACTACACATTTGCTTACAACATCACCACATATAGACACAGGGTATACCCCGCACGAACTGATTTTTAGTAAATTACCATCTTTTCCAACTGAAAATTTGTATTCTGAAAGGTAGATACAACATAGACGATTACTTGTATAAATTAAAAGCTCGTTTAAAGTTATCTATTGCGAAGGCAAGACAATACACATTAGAAGCAAAAGTAAGAAGACAGATCCGCAAATGTTCATATTTTAAATACGCATTACTTGCTTGTTGTAAAATTGAATTTGAATGAATAGCAATACAAGGTTAAACGCTTTAATCACACTTCCGGTCAGGCGTAGAACATAATGTGTTATAACTTCGTCGTTTTTCAACCGATTTAGTTGAAATTTGAAATATAAATAATTTAAATATTTATAAAATTATAAATGTCTTTTTGTTATTACTTATTGTAGAGTTTAAGCTTTTATATAAATAGAATAAGCTTTTTATAAGAGTACAAAATAAGAGAGTAGAGTTCGAATTATAATTAAATTAGCTTGTAAGCTTGTAAGTTAAAATGATACTTATGCTGAGGAATACTTAGCCGTTGTCCAGGGGTCGTTGCAATAGAATTTTTATTTTGGAAGTCAAAGACAATGTGATGTAGTAATTCAATTATTTATTTAGGAGAATTTAAAATAAAATAAGGTTTTACAATCTAATATAATTATAATATAATGCTGGTTTGCTAATTTGATGACTACGATTATTTGGAATAATTGTGCTTCGATGATTGTTCCGATTGTTGTTTCCACATGCCTAAAATGTTGCTGTCAGACGACACTACTCGTGCTAATCTTGGTGTTTTGTCAGAAGACGTCGTTAACTGGAGATTAGAAGTGTTATGGTGGGTTACAGCCTTGGTTAGCATTCATTAATGTTAGGACGTAACATATTACTACCCTAACTCAAACCTACAGAAAATCCTACTAGTCAAGATGTATCATGACTACCTTCGCTTGATTTACATATAAGACTACATATACAATCTACTCGTCAAGACGTATGTACAACCTTGACGCTATAGTTCTACTGACTTGTTTCGCAAAGACGTATTACTACCTTTGAGAGTTTCCCAACAAGTGCCCTTGCTGGTACAATGCGCGTTTATTTATACTCAAACGACCGAAGCTTTTCCTGTAGCGCATCGGTACATTTGCCGTTGGCATTTTTGATACTTGTTGTCTTTTACTGCTGTTGCTCGCCTGGGTGTATGTTTTCGTATGTTCTTGAATTCGCCGTGCTTTGTATTTAGTTCAACCAAAGCTTTCATACTTTGTCTTGTTTACAAACGTGTTTTTATTTTTTTTTTTATATAGTGCCGGTGTGTGTGGTTTATTATTTATATTTATTTATTAATAAATAAATAAATATTACAAATATTAAAAATATTAATATGAATAATAAATAAGGTGAGTGTATTATTTATTTGTTTAAATATATTTTATATTTCTTGCATTTTCAGTGTAATCTTAGGTTTATTCATTTGGTGCAGTTACGTGCATGCGGGGGTGGGTTTATGGTAAGTTATTTACGTTTTAAATTAACAATAAAAATTAACCAGTTTTCATTGCAGATATTAACTCCAAACTGATTGTATGTAGGTTGGAAATTAGTTAACATTTCCATCCTTACAAAACTTAAACGTGAACATTACACTTATTGAGTTTGTGACGACTAAATTTTTTGAATAAATTTTAGTCACACAATACGCATTTCACACGTTCACATTCTTACACGTTTCACAAAATGCTGACGTCAAAGATAACTATAATTAAATAAAATTTGATGTTATGTACTCCAACATATCTAACATATGCTATACATACCTTGAAATACCCTGACGAATATTGATTTTAATTAATATAGTTCGAACTATATTAATTAAAATAAATTTAAATTATTTTCCCGAACTGCATGAAACACATTTTAGTAAAAAACAAAGCATAATCAAAACAAAAATAGAAAAAAATGAGAAATGTCATTTATTAATTTGCTTTGTGCATTTCGGTTGATCGCCAAAAATTGCAGCGGATAATAGGAAAAAAGCTGCGAGTGTAATTTAAAGCTTTCAGAAGTCTACAACAGAATGCCTGATGAGGGGAAATGTTGAGGGTATTGACCGAACAACGGCTAACAAAAAAGTCCGCTCGACGCAGTTAGAAAAAAAGGAGAATAAAAGGCGCAAGCGGAGAAGTTTTCGGTCTCTTGGCTCGTGGTTATGTAAAACGAAACGCAACGTACCGGTGGTGTGAATTACTCAGTTTTTGTCCATATAAAGAAATAATTAATTCAAAAATTATTTATAAACTAAATTTTGATTTACAACTTTAATTATTTTTTTTTGAAAAAAAAAATTAAAAATTGCTTAAGAGCAAAAAGTGTCAAATAAAACTTTGATTTTTACTAATAAAATTTATTTTGGTGCTCGGGATAATAGTGATAATAGCCCCAGTATAAAAGAAATAGTTGACGGCTTTAACAGTGGTTAACTAAAAGATTTTGTACTGGTGCTCGTTCGAAGATTATAAACGTGTTGACACCATAAGCAAACGACGTGGCGCGGCTTTGGTGTCTCTTTGTCTCCGATACGTGGCAAAGTTTAAGGTGATTGGCGGTTCCTGATAATCAACGTTGGACATTGTAAGCTGTCCTGATGTACCAGAGAGGGAAAAAAAAACTTGAATTCGAAAATAATTACTGTGTTACGACATCTTACTTCAACGGTAGAAACGACATTAGTTGAACGCTGGGTCCCCGCGAATAGAAATTTTCTTGTAAGACCTTGGACTAGGCTGAGAACTACCCCGGCTAGGAAAAAGTAGGTTCATTACAAGTTTGTTGTTGAAATAAATGAAGTTTATTGAAGGTCATATTTTTCGTAATTTTTCGCTGGTTTCTGAAGACCAAAATAGGTGTAAAACATAGAGTGCGCAGATCAATTTTTTTTTGTAAAGTTTAACTATTTGGCTATTAGTAGGAAAAATTTCATGAAAAAACTCGGATGCCTTTTTTGGGTACTGCAGATAGATGTGGAAATGACCATGAAAAAATTACTGACTTTTTGTGCAATTTCGCTAATAAAATTTTATTGATAATTAAAATTGAAATTTTTTTTACACATAATGAATAACAATTTCCTAAGCTTTAAAAAAAAATCAAAAATGATCATTTTGGAATAAATAGTAGAAAAGCTATAAGGGGGTTTAAAGTTGGTTCAATTTTTGCTAAATCGTAATTTCGTAAAATTGCATAAAACTGCAAATAACTTAGGAAGTAATGGGCGGATCACGCCAATTTTTTGCACGAAGTTGTGTTGCTATGTACGTCATGTATATGTATAGTCTAATGAGTGTAAAAAGCTTTTTTTAACGATAATAATCGATTTAATATGAAAATAAAGTATGGGGGGTTGGTGTGGCAGTGGGCGGAAAACCATAATAAATCTAGATAATTTGAAATCTAGATAATAATATAAGTTTTCCAGACACTAAAATTCAGCTTTCCACCTATCATAGTTTTTAAGTAATCTTGGGACCACGCTAAATGCCTCAAATGCTAATTTGGGCTCAAATTATATTTAAAAGAAAGATCATCTCAAAGACTATATTTTAGGAAATTTTCGAATCAATATCAATATCAAAGTATTGATATTGATATGAACCAAAACCGAAAAGAGAACGCCAAAGTCCGGACGGTGAAATGGTCAAACGGTCAGGAGGAGAGCACTTTGAAGGCGATAAAAAGAAAATTATTAAAAATGAAAATTTTGCGTTTTTTTTTAACTTCTCGTTCTTTTTTAATCAAATGGTATGTACCATCGAATAGTCAGTTATTTAGAAATATGTGTTTGCTTTCGTAATTAGTACCAACGTTGATTTATTTGAAATCTAAAGGTGGAGTTAGATGGTAGTTAACGTAAGAAGTTAAGTCAAAGCGAAATGCACAAACAACCAAACCTGTGTATTTGATAGGAACGAAATAAACATATGTGGCGAACTTATAGAAAAATCAAATTCAATTAGGTTTTGACGTTCAGCGATTTTAAAAACTGTGCTCAGTTGCTCGCAAAACCTTGATGAGGGTGGAATTATGTGCGGAATATGTTTACTATAACGAGAGTAGACGAAAAAATATTGTGATTATGAATGTGATTATTAATAAATTTTTTTTTTATATTATATTTTTTTATATAATTATTTTATTAATATTGCTGAATATTGATTGTATTTCTATATAGCAAAAATAATCAGCAGAAAATATTTTAATAAATTTATTTTATTAACATTTTTACAATAGGTAATTGTATTTTATAATAGTTAATATTATTTATTTTATAATATCAATAATTAATATCTTATATATAATAATAATGTAATATTTTAATATAAAAACAATTTTATTAATTTTAAGAAAAAATATTTTAATTTGATAATAATAATGTTATAAATGGCTTTTTAAACACATTAATAAAAAAAATTATATAAATTCTATGCAATAGTATTTTCTTTCAATTAATATGATTTTGAAAAGGAATTGCACCTTCATTAACAAAATAATTAGCTAGGTACATTCTCAAATTGTATGCATTATCTGGACCACGACGTACAAAAGACGTTACGGAAGGCAATGGTCCTTCAACAGATATTAATTCGTTATGCCATTCTCCTCTAACTACAGAATTATTTTCCATTTCAATGTCTGTAAAATTTTCCGGACAGTACCATCGCTTTGTATCATGCAGCATAATGAAATTGTGAAGCACCAAACATGCCAATACAATTTTTTCTGCATTTTCTGGACTAAACTCCATTGTTGTTCTCATTACTCTCCATCGCGCTGTTAAAATTCCAAAAGCATTTTCAATCACTCGACGTGACCGAGATAATCTGTAGTTAAATACTTTTTGTATTCTATTTGTAACATTTCCTCGAAATGGTTTCATTAGATTATTCTTTAGTGGAAAAGCGCAATCAGCGACGAAGTAATGAGGGAATGGTTGCGAAATTAATGGTAAAGGAATACTGCGAGGGAACGGTAATTTGTTTTCAGCAAAGTCTTTACCAAATCTTGTTACTCGAAATATTCCTACAAATTAACAATCATTATTATATTATTATATCATTATTATTATATTATTATTATATTAACAATACATTATTATACAAACTAAATATAACTACCTCCATCACTCTGACTACCATATGCTCCCAAGCTTGCCGAAGTGAAAGTGTATTTAGCATCACAAGCTGCTATTAGTACGATGCTAAAAAATTTTTTATAATTAAAAAATTGGGAACTTGATCGCCGAGGACATTTAATAGCAACATGCTTGCCATCAATTGCACCAACACAATTTGGAATGTTCCATGTTTGCCAAAAATCTGATGCAATATGCCGATATTGCTCTTCTGTAGGTTCACTTAAATATATTGGTGATAGTAGTTGCCAAATAATATCACACATTTCCAACACGGTGTTTCTAACTGTAGTTCTTCCCAATTTATAGCTCCATGATAAACTCTGTAAAGGGACGCCATGTGCCAAATACCTTTAAAAAATGTTCGTGTTATTTTTACTAAAATTACTAATAAAACAGTACATGTAACTTACAAAAGAGTAAGTGATAAACGTTCATCAGCATTTATTTGCTGCCCACATTTTGTCGCAGAAGGAGCTATTAACTTCAATAATAAAGTATATAATTCTTTAGACATCCGTGTATGACTAAAAAATTCTTCGTTATCTTTTTCTTTTATGGCTAAAAACGTTTTTCGGTAATAGCCATGTAGAGCACGATCCACATTAATAGGACGAACTCGCCACCTTCTATTGCGCATTTGATTTCTCATGCTGTACAAGCGCAATATGTTTAGAAACAAATTACAAGCTTGCACAGTCAATTCATTTTGATTATACATATTTGTTAATAATTTACTTAAACTATTGTTAATTATTTCACTTTCAACAAAAATAACACAGAATTTCACTACACTTGCGGACACTCAACTACCGACTGGAACTTTTGAAAATATTTCATTTGCATGTTCCAATGTAAACAAAATCAGCTGCTTACTTACCGTCTAACACCGCCTTAACTTAAAGCGAAATTTTCATTTCGTTTCTTCTTAACATCTTACGTTAACTACCGTCTAACTGAACCTTAACACTCAATGTGAGTCTTATGTAATGTTATTACTAAAGGATGGCAGGATCGCCATGTAATGATATTATTAAGGATGTTCATAATATAATGCAAAGATTATGCCATGCAAAGATGTGTAGCTTCAGGATTGCCATGCAAGGTTCTTCATCCAATACATTGATATGTATTAACTTGACAGGATTGCTAAGGGATTGTAATTAAGAGCCCCAAAAGGTTTCGACCTAGCAAGGATAAGTATTAATCTGAGCTCTTCAGCTGCCTTTAAGTACTTTCTAAGCTCTTCAGCCGCCTTAATGGTATTACCAGCAGATATGCCGCATATAACCAGAGATTCAAAATAACATATAGTTTATTCTTGTTGCCTTTGCAAAAGAATCTAAAAGAATCTGATTTATTTGTAAAATCTTACTCTATTTATACAAAATATTCTTATCTACTAAACTTATTATTTATTTCCTATATATTCTTGAGTAACCAATCAATACATTGGTTACTCCCAATTTTTGATAAAGTATATAATTTTTACATGTAAGATATTCATAGTATCTATTTTACTATTCTAACATATGTTATCTATTTCTTATGCATTTTTACTTATATATATTATTATAAGTGTTATTCATAAGGTTTAACATTTCTCTAAAGGAATTTGTGTTACTACCGTACAATGACCACATATGATAAAACGTTTAGCTCGCGCATCATGTTACGAGTGCACAATCATAACGGCGTGAGTCAAACAAAATTTAAAAGTGTAACATGATCAAAGTCAAAACGACAAAGCGACAAATGTGCATTCAATAAATTATGTCACTTTTGTTACTTTATGCAATGACTTGCCATATTAAACAATGATGTACATAGGTCATGGGCACCACACTTATATGGAATGTTGTTTTGTTAAAATAGTAATGGATCTGTTTTCATTTCCAAGTTTTTAAATTTTGTGTTTGTTTTTCTATAATCTTTATAGCATTGACAGACGGAAGCTAAATTATCATTAAGGGACTAAATTATAATTTATTTGCTCATTTAGCAGTTTTAAATGATCATTTATGGTCTTTAAGTGACCGAATTTAACCCAATTTATTCGTCATTTAGGTTTTTAGAAATGGTAATGCTGCATATGCAAGTGAAACGAAATAAAAAATGGAACAAATTTCAAG